>NC_056747.1:669439450-669676950 GCF_019279795.1 Protopterus annectens | reverse complement strand
AGTGGAGCATGCCAGACTAATCTAGGACTATAGGAGAAAGCTTATAATCAGTTTTGTAGTACACAAACTGTTCTTTTCTGATTTACCATTCCTTTGTTTTTTTTTTTTTGTAATGCAATTGCTGTATTTATTCTAATGTTAAGACTGTAATCTTTCTCTTACACATCACACAGCTCTTCAGCTGCACTTTTCACATTTTATTAATTTTATCTTCCTTTTCAGGAACGCAAGAAGTCTCGATTTGGAAATGCCTTCCATTTGTGTCGTGAGGTTTTACGTTTGACAAAACTGGTGGTGGATAGCCATGTACAGTACAGACTGGGAAATGTTGATGCATTTCAGGCAAGTTTGGATTTGAGTACATTTTGCTGTTGAACTTTTTGTAGTTCTAACCGCAGTATAACTAGCTTTCTAAGTAGTATAGGACAGTATTCTTTGAGTAATTTGTGAGCATACTTAAAATTATTGTAGTCTTAGATCATGGAGATATGACTGGGAAGTCTGACACAGACAGACATCTGCAGCTTCAACTTGAATTCTAGAGCTTTGGGTGTCGTTTGAGCAAACTGATCTCCATCTCATGCTGGAGACACCAGACTGACATGCCATGTAGAAAGATAAAAGGAATTTGTGTCCTCTCCATTTCTTTTTGCCATAATCAGTTCAGTAGTCATTACTTTCTGTCAAGGCATTTTCCAGGCTGGTAAATACCCTTTTGGGAAACTACTTCTGTTTTATTAGGATTGCTGAGTATTGTGCTTGCTAGCTAGGTTTTGTTCTGGTGCTTCTACTGTTAAGTTGAGTTTTTTTTTTTTTTTTATATTATGAATTTATTTTTGGTTTCTGAAGCTGATTACTTCCCCAGGAAAATATTTACCAAGTGTGCTTGCTGTAGACCGATCCTACCAAAAGATTTCCAATTGTAATGCCTTTTCTGCCTGGGAGAGGATTATTCCATTGGTGCTTGCAAGAAAAATGCTGTTTTAAGTTCATAGGTATGTACTAGGCTATCTGCACTTCCAGGCCTATTTCATTCTCCTGTTTCCCTTTTTGTGCTCTAAGTAACCTAACCCATTTTGTATAGATTGGCCTTACCCATACATAGTCTATAAGGAGCATAACTGGTGTCATACCATTGGTAATTGGGGGGACCTATGCATGAGATAAAGCATTTAGGAGCTGCCTCTGCCCATAAGTAGTACAGGGGATGGTATTGACAGAAATTTCTGTTTCCAATCCATAGGTCTAAGTTGTGCTTAAATATAGACTGGGATGAACTTTGTTTTATGTAGATGAAGAGTCTGTAGAGTCTGTACCACAGCAGAAGTATCTTGTATGAGATATACATGTCCCTTCATGATGTTGCAGAAGATGTTTAGATCCCTGGACAGAGCATTTCTAATGCCATTTTACTTGCTGATGTGCAGTAAATCCATCAGTATTTGATCGGAGGATGCCTTGTATGCCATAGTAAAGTCACCTCTTAGCAGTCTATAGGATACTGAGTATAGTGACAGGTCTTTGAAGTTGGTCCATATAGGACATGTTTAAGCTTGAATTTTTGTAGCAAGGCATCCCTGTGGGAGTTCCACTGTCTGGACAAATGCATGCCAAAGGGAGCAATTATATTCAGTAATTGGCCTAATAAGGGTTGAATAAAGGGGGATAGTTATATCCTTACATCTAGACACATTACCTTTGTTTGTAAGTTATGGAATATAGAAGGACTTTCTTACAGCAGTGGACACACATTGGTTAAATGTTGGGTCACTGTCCACATAAGTTCTCAAATCCTGAACAACTGGGTCAGCTCTTAGGTGTGTATTATCAGTGTCGTAGTTCCCTGGGCAGATGACTTCCCAGAGGATGCAGTAGTACATTTTTGGTGTTAAGTTTCAGTCCATGATTTTGGCACCAGTTATTTGAGTCAAATCCTTTTGCAGGATCGCAGCCATCTCGGGGATGCAATGTCAGGTACTAGCTTGCAGTTACCTGAAAATTTAGTCAGATGGAGCCCTTTACATTTGGCTTTTATGTATATATATATATATAAAAAAAAAGTAGATGCCAAACAGGGGAAGTCCCATCAGAGAACCTTTGGGGGACTCCACTGGTGACTGGTCTTTTTGTGCTGGTAACTTCATTTTGTTTGGCTGCATCCTATCTGTGATCTATTTGACAGTCCAGTGGGTGACACCAGGGTTTATTCCCCATTTATTTAACTTTTCTAAGCCTGAATGGAGAATTGTCAAACGCTTTTGCCAGGTCGAGGTATGTGGTGTGTGCCATTTTGCCTTCATCCATTGTTTTGGTGACCTTTTTAAAAATAATCCTCCAGTCAGAGTAAGCATGACCTACCCTTGAATTCAAGCATGACCTACCCTTGAATTCAAATTGAGACGGCTTCAGTGTTTGGAGGTTCCTATGTCTTAAATCCATAAGTCTGTCCATGGCATTGTGTATGAGGCTGATGAGACTTATGAGAGTGTAATTGCTTGGGACTGTGGAAAGTCTTCTGTTATGCAGGAATTGGCTAGATGCTTATCATAAAACTGTATAGCAGTAAGTTTACTTGTGTTAAAGTGTACCCTTAAATTGTTATCTGTACACATTTTATATGTATATCCTTTCTACTCTGTTGTGCTTAATATCGTTCCATTTTGCTAACACTGCTTGTATGTGCTATCTTTTTTTGAATATTATGTACCATTATATTAACTGCCTTGCGGAGCTTTTCTCCTTGGGCCTCCACTGAAAATTTTTTTTTTGGCCCACTGGACATTCCCGCAAACAAATGCCAATAAATAATGTTGATGTCCTTCAAGGATGCAACTGCAGTCCTGACATATGGGTTGTCCTGCCTCAGGCAGCCCTTCGGTCGGCCGGAATCCAAAGTCTGGGTCCGGCGTTGGCTGATGTCGCCCTTTCCCCGATGTCAGAGCGCCTGGGGTATAAAAACGTCAGCCGACGCCATCTTTTTCAGTCTTTCTTGCCGCGTGGCGCCCAAAGCAGAAGCAGTTCGCAAGTGCCGGTCGACCAGCTCCTGTGTTTTCAGCTACTGAAGTCTTCAAAAAAGCTAAGTACCCCGTTGGAGACCTTTTCTTGCCTCAGCCGATGTCAGATAAAAGTGAAAAAGTTAATTGTTTAACTTGTGGGAAACAAATACCTCATAAGGATTTCCACTCTTACTGCTTACCCTGCCTAGGCCCAGAACACAACGTCTCTGCCTGTGCAGCTTGTGCCTCTTTCAATAAACGCACTCTTAGGCGTCTGTCAGAGTTTGCACAGGATTATTTTGGGGAAGATTTCTGTTATATCATGCCGTCGGAGCTTCCGGCAGCACATTTACCTAAAAAACGGAAGGATAAGGACCAAACCCCACGGTCCGCGGTCCCGGCCGACACCACGCTTAGGCTTACCGCGAGTGTCTCTGTCTCTTCTGAGCCGGTTTTGCAACCGCTACAGACCGATGACACCGCTCCACCGGTTACTTCGGTACCGGAGGCCAGCTCGGTGCCGGTTTCTGTTCTCCTCTCTGAGCCCGTAGCCCAGGATATTTCTGACACCATTTCAGTGGATAAGACTACTCCAGCACGTGGGGCTGCCAGGCCTCCAGTGTCTATGTCCATTAAGGCCTACACACGTGCTAAGGCTGCCAAACAGGCTAAGTCTCTTCCTCCAAGATCTGTTTCTCTGGGATCCACTTCTGGTTCTCAAATTTTAAGTTTAGCTGAGGACCTTATTTCTTTAATTAGGGGTTCACAGCCTCATCCAGATAGAGGCTCTCAGCCGCCTTCTGACAAGAGGCCTAGGGTTGAGCAGGTAGACTCCCAGGCCTCAGGTGATTCTGCACATTCAGACTACCAGGAGGAGGCCTTCCCGGCCTACGAGTATTCTGATGCGGATTAATCTATTCCCTCTGCTTCACCTCCTGAGGAGTTTTCCTTTGGGGAAACTCTTCATTCCATGAGGGAACACTTCAAATGGCAAGGCCAAGAATACTCAGATTCTAGGAAAAGGTTAAGGGAATTTTTAAAGCTACCTCAGCATAGACCCTTAGCTATTCCTCCAGTTTTAAATGTTTTAGATGATGTGTACTTAGAATCTAGTGTTTCCCCTGACTCCCTCCCCCCTGCTCCTGTCAAGCCAGACAGGTACTACAGGGTCCCAGACACACATCAATTTCTGTACAAGGGCCATACTGCTGGCCCTGAAACTATTTCTCAGGGGCCTAAAGGGGTTTCCTCCACTACTGCTAAGAACCCACTCCCTTTGGAAAGAGATTCTAGGGCTTTAGAAAGGTGGGGCAAGAAAGTATATACATCTTCCACCCTTTCTATGAGAGCATTAAATTGTCAATTTCATATGATTCAGTATCAGGAATACATGTTGGAATTGGTTCATAATACTAAGCAGGTTAGCAGCCATTTCCTTCAGTGTGGATATGATGCATTGGAAGCTTCATGTAGAGCAGCAATGACAGGTGCGGTCATACGCAGACATGCTTGGTTAAAGGAACAAACATTGCCAGACCATGTGAAAATTAAGCTTTTGGATGCACCACTAGAGAAACTTAAGCTATTTGGTGCTACTGCACAAGAGGTTTTAAAGAAAATAGAGGAAAAGGCAAAATCGGTGCAAACAGTCAAAGATTTCCTCCAGGTACAGCCTCCAAGATTCAGCAGGAATTGGCCTTTCCTGACAGACAAATTTCAAAGAGGCAAAAAACAGACGTGGCAGAGGTAGAGGGCAAACTCGAGGCTCCTACAGAGGACGTCAATGGCAGCCTCCGAACCAGAGAGGTGGGGCAGGACCTTCCACTGCTCTGCCAGGACAATCTCAATGACTTGACTTTGACTCCGCCATCCAGGGCTCAATTAGAAGCACCTTTGGGCGGAAAATTATCTTTATTCTCACAAAATTGGCACAATATTACAAAGGACAAATGGATACTGGAGATAATAGTCAAAGGATACAGATTCCATTTTCATATATTGCCAACAAGACATGGCAGGCCAAACCTGCCACCAAATCAAAAGGTAGAGGCACTCAAACAAATAACAAACCTACTGCAAATAAGAGCAATAGAAAAGGTTCCTTCTGCAGAACAAGGACAAGGATTTTATTCAAGACTGTTCCTTGTTCCAAGAAAAGAAAACCAATGGAGACCCATTCTGGACTTGTCTGCACTGAATACTTACCTTATTGTGCCAAAATTCAAAATGCTGACTT
This sequence comes from Protopterus annectens, assembly GCF_019279795.1. Taxonomy (NCBI): domain Eukaryota; kingdom Metazoa; phylum Chordata; order Ceratodontiformes; family Protopteridae; genus Protopterus; species Protopterus annectens. The sequence goes on along the minus strand of NC_056747.1, from coordinate 669,671,718 downwards.
TACAGCAACTCCTTCCAATGCTGGGCAAGGGGTCTTGGCTGGTAACTCTGGACCTCAAGGAGGCATACCTGCATATCCCAATCAGGCAAAGTTGCAGAAGATACCTCAGATTTCTTGCAGGCTCAGAGCATTATCAATTCTCAGCATTGCCCTTTGGCTTATCTACTGCGCCCAGAGTATTCACGAAATGCCTGGCATCAGTAATTGCACATTGCAGACTTCAGGGGATACAAGTATACCCTTACCTGGACGACTGCCTTGTACAAGCGGACAGCCAACAAGCCTGGTTAAAAAACTTGGACTATGTCATTCACCTACTGCAGGCCTTGGGATACACAGTCAATATTCAGAAATCAAATCTCGTACCATCCCAGCAAATACCTTTCCTGGGTGCCACACTGGACACAAACACCCGGATGGCGTTTCTGACAAGAAAAACAAAAAGCAATTACCAGAATACTTCAGAAGATTGGCAACACACACCCAGATAACTGCAAGGAAAATCCTACAGGCCCTGGGTTTCATAGCATCTTGCATTCTTCTGATTCCACATGCAAGGCTGCATATGAGGAAACTACAATGGTATCTAAAAAGTCTATGGTCTCAGCACAGCCACAGCCTGGAAACATTGATCCATTCCATGCCTTCAAAAGGAATTTCTGTGGTGGGCTCAAGCAAGCCAGATAAACAAAGGTCTGCCTTTCAGCAAGCTTCATACAAGTCAAACCATAACAGACGCCTCAGACCATGGATGGGGGGAGCACATGGAGGGCAGATGCATTCAAGGACAATGGACACAAAAAGAAAACCCCCTGCATATCAACCAAAAAGAAATGCTGGCAGTGATACATGCAATCAAGGCCTTCGAAAAGTTCATGCATCAGGGCCATCTACTAATAAAGACAGACAATACCACGGTTATGTGGTACATAAACAAGCAAGGAGGTACCCATTCCTACCCTCTCTGCAGACCGGCAATGAATCTCTGGGATATTTCCCTACAATTGAAAATAGAGCTACAATCCCAGTTTGTACCAGGGAAGGACAATGTTCTGGCAGACAGCCTAAGCAGAAACATCATGGATCCACACGAATGGATGTTGCATCCAGAAATTTTCTTACAAATAGCTCAAGCATGGGGAAGGCCGGATATAGATCTTTTTGCCTCCCACTTCAGTCACCATCTGAAAAGGTTTTGCACAAGGACATACCATCCTCAAGCATGGAAGGTGGACGCACTCTCCTTCAATTGGAACTCTCTAACACTATATGCCTTCCCACCTCTTCCTTTGATGACCAAGGTGTTACTAAAGATCAAGACAGAGCAACCGAAAGTCATACTGATAGCTCCAGACTGGCCAAGACAACACTGGTACCCACTGCTACGGAGCTTGGCACACACCAATCCATGGCTCCTTCCTCAATGGCCACTTCTTCTGACACAGCACAATTACAGGACACTACACCCCAGCTTGAAAACATTGAAGCTGACAGCTTGGAAGATTCCATGACTATTACTCAGGATACACTTTCCAAAAGGGTAAAAGATATCATCCTGGAGGCGCGCAGACCTTCCACTAGAAAAACATACTCAGCAAAATGGAAGAGATTTCTTATCTGGAACAACAAAAAGGGTCAAGACCCATCAGTGATGAGCATTCCACAGATACTGGAATACTTGGCTGAAATGCTCCACAATGGCCTTTCATATTCTTCCATAATAATACATGCTTCAGCAATATCTGCCAAATATAACACTAATCCGCCTGTATTTTCTCACCCACTGCTAAGACAGTTTCTAAGAGGTATAAAGAACATCAACCCTGCAAGGAAACCACCAGTGCCTGCATGGGACCAACTTCATGCTGGAAAAATGAACTCTTCCTCCCTTTGAACCAGCAGCATCTTCAGAGTTGCAATTTCTGTCTTGGAAGACAGCCTTCCTTCTGGCAGTAACCTCAGCAAGAAGAGTCTCTGAGCTACAGGCCCTTATGGCAATACAACCATTTCTCATTTTTCACCAGGACAGAGTTTCTTTGAGAACCAATCCGTCATTCATGCCAAAGGTGGTATCCAGGGTGTCCCTGAATCAAGCTATTCACCTGCCTACCTTCTTTCCCAATCCTCAAAATAAAGGAGAGAGACTTCTGCACACCTTGGACATACACAGACAGTTGCGCTACTACTTGGACAGAACAAAGTCTTTCAGAAAATCTGACCAGCTTTTTGTAGCCTTCGCTGCTGGATTGCAGGGAAAAGCAATTTCCAAACAGACAATTTCTAAATGGATTGGAAATTACATTTGATTCTGCTACTCTTTTCATGGAAAAACTGTGCCAGCTGACATCAGGCCACATTCACCAGAGCTACAGCCACCTCCACAGCCTTTTTAAGAGGAGTGGCAACAAAGGACATTTTAGAAGCTGCTACATGGAGCTCCGTGCATACATTTTCCAAACACCTACAACCTGCCTTTATACTCCAGGTCCAGAGCAGGATTTGCCACTGCAGTCCTGCAGGGCATTTTAGCTACACCATCTTTGTCTTAGTGCCTACCACCCCCAGGTTGGCTATGGTATTCAACCCATATGTCAGGACTGCAGTTGCATCCTTGAAGGACATAGTACAGTTTTGTACCTACCATAAATGTAGATGCCCGATAGGTATGCAACTGCAGTCAGATTTTCCCTCCCACCTACCCCTCTGTGGTATACTTTTGGGTTTCTACCCCTCATTTTAGCTACCTGGGGTAATCTTTTATGGTGTATTTGTTTTTATGCTGTTGTACTTGTCTGGACTTTTTTCTCTATTTTTCAAAATTTTGTTTTCCTTAGAGGGCACCTGGCATCTGGGGCAAGAAACACTGAAGAAGATGGCGTCGGCTGACGTTTTTATACCCCAGGCGCTCTGACGTCGTGGAAAGGCGACATCAGCCTCGCGGACCCAGACTTTGGAATCCAGCCGACCGAAGGGCTGCCTGAGGCAGGACAACCCATATGTCAGGACTGCAGTTGCATACCTATCGGACATCTACATTTATGGTAGGTACAAAACTGTACTTTCATTTGCATGGTACAAAACCTGTGTAGGTGCTGAGACTGAACAGTGTTATGAGTGTGGCTAAATCTCGCTTCATGCTGTTTAAGGTGCACCCAGGGGAATTGTTAGGACCGATCAGTGCAATGTTTTTAGCTTTTGATAGCACTTCTAGGACTTGGTCTTGTGTGATAGCTGGAGGCAAGCCAGTTTAGGTTTATCCTGAGGGGCAATCAGAGAGGAGAGAGGGATGAAGTTAGAGCTAAATTGATAGAGCAAACCCTACTGGCCAGACTTCAACCTCGGTGTAGGTAAAATCATTCACAATCTGCTCAGCACATTGCTGCATTGTGCTTTTGCGGTTATGAACCTAACTAAAAAATACCTTGTGACTGTCTTTGGCTTGGGTAGCTGTTTTAACCTCAAGCTTGGCTTTGGATTTAATTAAGCTGCTTAGTTGGTTGTTTCAGTGACCGGGGCTCTAATATTCTGGGAATTACTGTCTTCTTACTTTTGGTCAAAATTGTTTTCCTTTTGTTATAAAGATTGATCATCATGTTTCACGTTTGCAGTCATCACTTTTGGGTTATCCCTGCCAGGGTAGCCCCTGACCGACCCGAATACTAGAGACTTTGTATTTCTGGTCATCAGTAGTATAAATTAAGACAGCCGATGCAATTACATCAGTCTTTCTTGCCATGGAGCCCGAAGCAGAAGCAGTTCGCAGGATTGCCGGTCAGCCGCTACCTGAGTTTTCGTCTCCTAAATGAAGTTGAAGTCTTCTAAAGCTAAGTACCTCGTTGCAGATCAAACTCAGAATGTAACCTGTCAAAGGGTCTCAATAATTATGCATCAGTCCACTGTGCCCCCCTTAAAGAATGCCACTAGAGAGCACCATTTTATGTGCAGAAAATTGTGCGCCACCCCTTTCCGAACTGTACAGACCCGGATCACAAATGCTTCAGATCCACTGTGGACAGTACACGATTGCATTGCAAGGTTCTCTGAAGTGGAACTGTAAATTTCAAAGCCTTCATATCAGTGTCAGAGACGCTGACTCTGATCAATGCCCGTCAAGTCTTTATAGATCTTTGGATACTGGTCATGCTTACTTGGTAGTGGACAACACCACAGATGATAATATTCATTGTTTCAGTTCTCATCTGTGGATATCCTTGTCTTGTCAGTAAGTGGGCCAAAGGTTGGCCTGACTTCCAAAGTTGTACCCCCCCTTCCCAGACTGAAGGACATCTGTTGTGTATGCAGGATGTTAGCTGATGCCATCTTCAGGTCTTTCTCGCCCTGGCAGTAGTGCAGTTGCTTGAGCATTGACCATTGTCTGCCCTTCAGTTGGCCTGCTTTCAAAGGACAGATAAGCATACCACAGCAAACCGCTCTTCGTATAGCTGTATTTTTTAATATTTTTCACCTTATTGTCTGATATTGACTTTGATTTAGTAGTATTAAGAAATGTGATTTGTGTGAAAATTTAGACTCCCAGTGCCTTTTTTGACTTGGCCCAAAGCACAGTATGGGTGTGTGCCCACACTCTGCCATGTCCTTCTTGAGGACAGTCAGGAGAGAGCAGTAAGGAATTTATTGCTCAAAAGAGGAGGATTGTCTGGTACCATTTTGCCTTGATGGTGTCAGTCAAGGCCTCTGGGAGCCTTCCTCCAAAGGACAAGCATTCTGAAAATGTAGGTGAGAGTAGCAACAGGAAACTAAGGAAGTCAGCATATCATCTGTTTCCATTTGTCTAATGACACTTAACTTGGTGAGACACTTTCGCAACCCCCCACCCCTCCTAGCCTTGGGGTATGTTTCAACCAAAGCTTCTGTTGCAACTACTTTATAGTTTGTCGCACGTACATCTTTAAGCATATTCTCCTGGACCAAAAACATTGACATGTTAGCTGTCTCTGAAATCTATGATGGTTTTGTTTCTTTGTATTCAATTTGTTTTTAATGAGGCTGAAGCTGAAGATGATCTCTCTTTATAGGAGAAGGTTCCTGGAGGCCAAGGGTGGGCTTGGTTGCCCAACCTTGAACTGAGGCCTCAGAGGGGTTCCCCTAGAGAAACTGAGGGCCAAAGCTCCAATGGGAAAGCCAGTGCCCACTAGCTTGCCACTGTGTAGGTTGAGTAGAGCCTCTGTCCTATCCCATCTCCCATGCTTCTTCATAACAGCTTTTTCCATCTGGCTCAGGATTTGATGGGATTTCTTAAATCCAGGCAGCCAGCAAAGGAATTTATATGTCAAGGGTCCCCTCTGAAAGGAAGAGGGTAAAATCTTCTCTGTTGTAGTATTTAGATATGCCACACTCTGAGATTAATTGGTCTGTTTGTAATTTCCTTTATCTCCTGTCTATGATTCTGACACTGAGGACCCCCCCTGTTGCCTGCTTCACCTCCAGGGCATCTCTTACGTGAGGGCATCCTTCACAAGATGATGAAAGAAAAGTATCATGGGAGAAACTAGAGAATATCCACAGGCATGGCTTGGGAATGGAGCTGTCATGGGTCAGTCTGAACCTAAAGCATTGGCATTTACTTCAGTTACTGACATTTTGGAGGATGAACTGGCTGATGCATCCTTGGAGCTGGATTTCCATACCCCTTGCTTAAGTACAACCTGATCTGTCCAATCTGTTTGGGTGGTCCATTTATATGATCACTGGTTTCCAGCAAGGGATCCTCTTAGGCTTCTTCCAGCAACCCTGTTCCTACTGTCAGGGACAGTATAATGCTCTAATAGTTTGGGGAATTGCTGCAAGTTCTGACTATTGCTTCTACGTTATACTGCAGATGTCCTTCATGGATGCATCTGCAGTCATAACAAATGGGTTGTCCTGTCGTCAGGCAGCCCTTCGGTCGGCCGGATTCCAAAGTCTGGGTCCGGCCGGCTGATGTCGCACTTCACCCGACATCATCTCTGCTGGTCTTCGGGTATAAAGGCATCAGCCGACGCCATTTTCCTCAGTCTTTCTTGCCGCGTGGCGCCCAAAGCAGAAGCTGTTCGCAAGTGCCGGTCGGTCAGATCCAGAGATTACTACTACCGAATACTACTTCGAAGACTTCTAAAAGCTAAGTACCCCGTTGGGGACTCTTTCTTGCCTCAGCCGATGTCAGAAAAAGTCAATAACTGTTTAACTTGTGGGAAACAAATACCTCAAAGATTTCCACTCTTACTGTCTGCCTTGCTTAGGCCCAGACCACGACGTAGCAGCCTGTTCGGCCTGTGCTTCCTTCAACCGCCAGGCGTCGGAGTTTGCTGAACAGTTTTTCGGCTCAGATTTTGTGTACATTATGCCATCGGATCCTCCAACTACCCAAATTGTTAAAAAAACGCAAAGAAAAAGACCGACACGAAACCACGGTTAAGCAAGTGTCTCGGTTTGAAACCGAAAACTGGTCAATCTTCAGCGAATCCATGACTACTGAGGCTCCTGCTATCTTAGTTGAATCGGCCTCAGAAATTTTGCCTACAACTGTGGTTCCTAGTGATTTATCAGACACCATCCCTTTGGATGTCTCTACCCCAGCACGTGGTGCTGCTAGGCCTCCTGCAGCCATGTCTATTAAGGCCTTTGCCAGGGCTAAAGCAGCCAAATCGGCTAAATCAGTGCCTGTTAAGCCCCTCTCACAGGCCCACTTCAAGTTCACAAATGCTTACTCTGGCAGAAGATTTAATATCCTTAATTAGGGATCCCAATCTCACCCAGACAGGGCCTCTCAGCCCCAGAAAAGAGACCTAGAGCAGAGCCCCGAGCCAGTGTCCTCTGATGATTCTGCGGATGACTCGGACATTACAGACCAGCCAGAGGCTCCTTTTTCTACTTATGAAGATTCCGATGCTGAAGAATCCATTCCAGCTGCCTCTCCACCAGAGGAATTTTCCTTTGGGAACTTACATGCCATGAGAGAACAATTCCAATGGCAGGGACAAGATTTCTCATATTCAAGAAAAAGGCTTAGGACTTTTCTGCACTTACCACAACATAGGCCCTTAGCTATACCTCCTGTACTGCCTGCTGTGGATGATGCATTTAATGTCTGCACTGCTCCTGATTCTTTACCTCCAGCCCCTGCCAAACCAGATAGATTTTACAGGGTGCCAGACACTCATCACCACCTATACAAGGCCCCACTTGCAGACCCGAAACTATATCCCAGGGGCTAAGGCAGTAGCCTCGACCACAGCAAAACCCTATTCCTTCTGAAAGGGAATCCAGGTCCTTAGAGAGATGGGGAAAAAAGTTTACACCTCTGCTACTCTCTCAGCTAGAGCTTTAAACTGTCAGTTTCATATGATCCAATACCAAGAGTTTATGCTTGATCAGTTAACTAAAAACTGTCCTCTGATGAATCCTTAGATAAGATATGTATTAGAAATGGTGAATAACATCCAACAGGTTAGTAACCATTCCTTAAAATGTGGCTATGATGCACTGGAGGCTTCATTTAGATCAGCCATGACTGGCACAGTGATAAGAAGGCATGCATGGTTGAAAGAACAGGTCTTACGGATCATGTTAAAGCAAAGCTATTAGATGCTCCTATGGATAAGGCCAGTCTATTTGGTACACCTGCCCAGCAGGTAATGAAGAAAATGGAAGAAAAGGCAAAATCTGTTCAAACAGTTAAAGATTTCTTACAGGTTCAGCCCCAAGGTTTAGCAGGAACTGGCCTGCTAAAAATTGGTCCTTTCCTGACTCCACAAGATCCCAAAGGGGCAGGAATAGGCGCTCTAGAGGCAGAAATCAATCCAGAGGAGGTGCCTACAGAGCGACAGTGGCAAGGCAATAACCGAGGCACAGACACAACCATTGCCACTGCAACAGGACAATCACAGTGACTTGGCTCTGACACGCCTACCAGGGAGCAAATAGCAGCACCATTAGGCGGAAAGTTAGCCTTATTTTAGAAAAATTGGCACTATATCACAAAAGACAAGTGGATTTTGCAAACCATAGACCAAGGCTACCGGTTCCACTTCCACACCTTACCAGTAAAAAGAGGAATGCCAAACCTACCTCCAAATCAAAAAGTAGAAGCTCTACAGCAGATAGCAGAATTAACAAAGATGAGAGCTGTGGAAAGAGTACCAATAACAGAACAGGGCAAAGGATTCTACTCCAGACTCTTCCTAGTACCAAGAAAAGAGAAAAGTTGGAGACCTATTCTCGACCTGTCCATCTTAAACACATACATCATTGTCCCAAAATTCAAAATGCTGACCCTACAGCAACTTCTTCCCATGCTGGGCAAGGAGTTGGCTGGTAACTCTAGATCTCAAGGAGGCATACCTGCGTCCCATTCGACCAAATTGCAGAAGATACCTCAGATTTCTTGCAGGATCAGAGCATTATCAATTCTCAGCATTGCCCTTTGGCTTATCTACTGAGAGTATTCACAAAATGCCTGGCATCAGTAATCGCTCACTGCAGACTACAGGAATCCAAATTTATCCATACCTGGGCGACTGCCTGTTACAAGCGGACAACAAAAGCAAGCTGACAACAGATTTACAAGGGTCATTTACTTGCTACAAGCCCTGGGATACACAGTCAATTTACAAAGTCAAGGCTGATACCATCCCAAACAAGAACATTCTTGGAAGCGGAATTGGACACAGTAAAACAAATGGCATTCCTAACTGCAGAAAACAAAAGAGCTCCCTCTTTACTTCTTGGCATTAACAAAGCAGAACAAACTAACAGCAAGAAAAGTTCTGCAGGCCTTGGGCTTCATGGCATCATGCATAATCTTGGTCCCACATGCCAGACTGCATATGAGAAAGCTACAGTGGTACCTAAAGAATTTATGGTCTCAGCACAGGCACAGCTTAGAAACAGAAATCCCACTAATCCCATGCCTAAAACAGGAGTTCCTATGGTGGGCTTAAGCATGCCAGTCAAACCCAGGCTTACCCTTCCACAACTTTCGAGCAAGCCAAACCATCACAACGGACGCCTCAGACCTAGGATGGGGCATGCTGGACAAATGCATACAAGGATTGTGGACTCAAGACCAGCTGCACCTGCACATAAACCAAAAGAAATGCTGGCAGTAAAACTGGCAATCCAAAAATTCAGACCATTCCTCAAAGAAGGCCATTTGATGATAAGGACAGACAACACCACAGTCATGTGGTACATCAACAAACAGGGAGGCACTCATTCATACCGCCTATGCAGAATGACTTTGGACCTTTGGAATCCGGCTCTCACGTACAACATCCAGTTACAGGCAATATTTGTGCGGGAAAGAACACAGCAGACATGTTAAGCAGAACCACCTCGGATGCTCAGGAATGGATGCTACAACCGGACATCTTCAAGGCCATCACAAAGAAATGGGGAATGCCACAAATAGATCTATTCGCTTCCCCACTCAATCACCAGCTCAAAAAATTCTGCACAAGGACATTCCACCCACTTGCATGGAAGGTGGACTCTCTATCCTTCAGCTGGAAAGGCCTGACAGCATATGCATTTCCACCTCTTCCCTTGATGCACAAGGTACTACTGAAAATCAAAGAGGAACGCCCAAGGATAATCCTGATAGCTCCGAATTGGCCAAGACAACACTGGTACCCATTGCTGAGGAGCATGTCTCGGGAGAGAATGTGGTCAATGCCCCTGATGCCTTTGATGTTAACTCAGAACAACTACAACATCATGCATCCAAACCTAAAAACCTTGCAACTGACTGCCTGGAACATCACATAACAGCAACTAACCCAGACCTTTCCCAAAGGGTTAAAGAAATTATCCTTGAAGCCCGCAGACCTTCAACAAGAAGGAACTATGCAGGAAAATGGAAAAGGTTTGTCATTTGGAGTACTGAAAGAGGAAAAGACGTGTCGAACATAGATATTGCTAACATTCTGGAGTACTTGGCAGAGCTTCTACATACAGGCCTGTCCTATTCCTCCATCAAGATACATGCATCAGCTATCTCAGCAGAATACAGCTTCGATCCACCTGTCTTTTCGCATCCTCTACTCAGGCAGTTCCTCAGAGGGATCAAGAATGTAAAACCTCCTAGGAAACCACCATTACCAGCATGGGACTTGAACTTTGTGCTAGAAAAGTTGACACTCCCTCCGTTTGAACCAGCAGCAACAGCAGATCTGCAACACCTGTCATGGAAAACTGCTTTCCTACTGGCAATTACCTCAGCAAGGAGGGTGGAACTACAGGCCTTAATGGCAGTGCAACCCTTCCTAATCTTCCGTCAAGATAGGGTGTCCATGAGAACTAATCCTACATTTATGCCTAAGGTGGTATCCAGAGTGTCTTTAAACCAGGCAATCCACCTACCTACCTTCTTTCCCAATCCACAAAACAGGGGGAAAGAATGCTGCATACCTTGGATGTACATAGACAGTTACGCTACTACCTGGACAGAACCAAAAGTAACAGAAAAACTGACCAGCTTAGTAGCCTATGCAACAGGAAGGGAAGGAAAAGCAATTTCCAAACAGACCATCTCCAAATGGATAGGAAATTGCATAAGATTCTGTTACTCCTACCATGGAAAACCAATTCCACAGAACATAAGACCTCATTCTACAAGGGCTACAGCCACTACCACAGCTTTCTTACGAGGGCAACCAAGGACATTATTGAGGCGGCTACTTGGACCTCCGTGCATACATTTGCCAAGCATTATAATTTACCTCTATACTCTAGATCCCGAGCAGGGTTTGCCACTGCTGTACTGCAAGGGATCCTAACTACACCATAATTTTTCTTCCTCCACCCCTAGTTTGGCTATCATATTCTACCCATTTGTTATGACTGCAGATGCATCCATGAAGGACATAGTATAGTTTTGTACCTACCATAAATGTAGATGTCCGAACTGGATAGCATCTGCAGTCAGGATTACCCACCCTCCTTCCCGAGCAGGGTTTGCCACTGCTGTACTGCAAGGGATCCTAACTACACCATAATTTTTCTTCCTCCACCCCTAGTTTGGCTATGGTATTCTACCCATTTGTTATGACTGCAGATGCATCCATGAAGGACATAGTACAGTTTTGTACCTACCATAAATGTAGATGTCCGAACTGGATAGCATCTGCAGTCACCACCCTCCTTCCCTCTGTGGTACTCTAGGGTATTTACCCTCCTAATAGCTAGCTGGGGGAGTCTCTTATGGTGTATTTGTTTGTATATATGTACATACATGCTTATTTTTGTGTTTTGCCTTCTACTTTTTTTGGAAACATTGGCATTTATCCAAAATTTAGCCTTCCAAGAGGGCAACTGGCATCTGGGGCAAGAAACACTGAGGAAAATGGCGTCGGCTGGTGCCTTTATACCGAAGACCAGCAGAGATGGCGCCGGGTGAAGTGCGACATCAGCCGGACCCAGACGGAATCCGACCGAAGGGCTGCCTGGCGACAGGACAACCCATTTGTTATGACTGCAGATGCTATCCAGTTCGGACATCTACATTTATGGTAGGTACAAAACTGTACTTTCTAGCTCCGTAAGTAAAATTACTTGTAAACTTTAGAAGTTTGTATTTTAACTATGTCTGGGACCTTTGATGTCCTTCATGGATGCATCTGCAGTCATAACAAATGGGTTGTCCTGTCGTCAGGCAGCCGCTTCACCGTTCAAAGTCCGGGTCCCCGGACTGATCGCACTTCACCCGGCGTCATCTCTGCTGGTCTGGTATAAAGGCATCAGCCGACGCCATTTCTTCAGTCTTTCTTGCGGTGGCGCCGAAGCAGAAGCTGTTCGCAAGTGCCGGTCGGTCAGATCCAGAGATTGCTACTACCGAATACTACTTCAAGACTTCTAAAAGCTAAGTACCCGTTGGGGACTCTTTCTTGCCTCAGCCGATGTCAGAAAAAGTCAATAACTGTTTAACTTGTGGGAAACAAATACCTCATAAAGATTTCCACTCTTACTGTTTGCCTTGCTTAGGCCCAGACCACGTAGCAGCCTGTTCCTGTGCCTCCTTCAACCGGAGTTTGCTGAACAGTTTTCGGCTCAGATTTTGCGTACATTATGCCGTCGGATCCTCCGACTACCCAAATTATTAAAAAGCAAGAAAAGGCCGACACTCGCGGTCCGCGGTTTCGGCGAAACCACAAGCGCAAGTGTCTCGGTTTCGTCCGAAACCGAGAAAACTGGTCAATCTTCAGCCGAATCCATGACTACTACTGAGGCTCCTGCTACTTTATCTGAATCAGCCTCCAAACTTTTGCCTACAACTGTGGTTCCTACTGAGCTATCAGACACCATCCCCTTGGATATTTCTACCCCAGCATGTGGTGCTGCTAGTCCTCCTGCAGCCATGTCTATTAAGCCTTTTGCCAGGGCTAAAGCAGCTAAAACAGCTAAAACAGTGCCTGTTAAACCACCCTCACTCAGGCCCACTTCTAGTTCTCAAATGCTAACTCTGGCAGAAGATTTAATATCCTTAATTAGGGGATCCCAATCTCACCCAGACAGGGCCTCTCAGCCCCCAGAAAAGAGACCTAGAACAGAGCCCCCCGAGCCTGTGTCCTCTGATGATTCTGGATGACTCAGACATTACAGACCAGCCAGAGGCTCCTTTTTCCAATTATGAAGACTCAGATGCTGAAGATTCCATTCCAGCTGCCTCTCCACCAGAGGAATTCTCCTTTGGGGAAACCTTACATGCCATGAGAGAACAATTCCAATGGCAGGGACAAGATTTCTCAGATTCTAGAAAAAGGCTTAGGACCTTTCTGCACTTGCCACACATAGGCCCTTAGCTATATCTCCAGTACTGCCTGTTGTGGATGATGCATTTAATGATGTTTGCACCGCTCCTGATACTTTACCTCCGGCCCCTGCCAAACCAGATAGATTCTACAGGGTGCCAGACACTCATCACTACCTATTCAAGGCCCCACTTGCAGACCCCGAAACTATATCCCAGGGGCCTAAGGCAGTAGCCTCGACCACAGCAAAAAACCCTATTCCTTCTGAAAGGGAATCCAGGTCCTTAGAGAGATGGGGTAAAAAAGTATACACCTCTGCTACTCTGTGCTAGAGCTTTAAACTGTCAGTTTCACATGATCCAATACCAAGAGTTTATGCTTGATCAGTTAATTAAAAAGCTGTCCTCTGATGAATCTTTAGATAAGAAATATGTATTAGAAATGCTAAATAACATCCAACAGGTTAGTAACCATTCTTTAAAATGTGGCTATGATGCACTGGAGGCTTCATTTAGATCAGCCATGACTGGCACAGTGATTAGAAGACATGCATGGTTGAAAGAACAGGTCTTGCCGGATCATGTTAAAGCTAAGCTATTGGATGCTCCTATGGATAAAGCCAGTCTATTTGGGGAACCTGCCCAGCAGGTAATGAAGAAAATGGAAGAGAAGGCAAAATCTGTACAAACAGTTAAAGATTTCCTACAGGTTCAACCCCCAAGGTTCAGCAGGAACTGGCCTGCCAAAAATTGGTCCTTTCCTGACTCCACAAGGTCCCAAAGGGGCAGGAACAGACTCTCTAGGGGTCGAAATCAATCCAGAGGAGGTGCCTACAGAGGACAGTGGCAAGGTAATAACCGAGGCACAGAAGCAACCACTGCCACTGCAACTGGACAATCACAGTGACTTGACCCTGAATCCGCCTACCAAGGAGCAAATAGCAGCACCATTAGGCGAAAAGTTAGCCTAAAATTGGCAATATATTACAAAAGACAAGTGGATTTTGCAAACCATAAACCAAGGCTACGGTTCCACTTCCACACTTTACCAGTAAAAAGGAATGCCAAACCTGCCCCAAATCAAAAATAGAAGCCCTGCACCAGACAGCAGAACTAATAAAGATGAGAGCTGTGGAAAGGGTACCAATAACAGAACAAGGCAAAGGATTCTACTCCAGACTCTTCCTAGTACCAAGAAAAGAAAAAACCTGGAGACCTATTCTCGACCTGTCCATCTTAAACACATACATCATTGTCCCAAAATTCAAAATGCTGACCCTACAGCAACTTCTTCCCATGCTGGGCAAGGAGTGTTGGCTGGTAACTCTAGATCTCAAGGAGGCATACCTGCACGTCCCCATTCGACCAAATTGCAGAAGATACCTCAGATTTCTTGCAGGATCAGAGCATTTTCAATTCTCAGCATTGCCCTTTGGCTTATCTACTGCGCCCAGAGTATTCACAAAATGCCTGGCATCAGTAATCGCTCACTGCAGAGTACAGGGAATCCAAATTTATCCTTACCTGGACGACTGCCTGTTACAAGCAGGCAACAAAAGCAAGCTGACAACAGATTTACAAAGGGTCATTTACTTGCTACAAGCCCTGGGATACACAGTCAATTTTCAAAAGTCAAGGCTGATTCCATCCCAAACAAGAACTTTCCTGGGCGCGGAACTGGACACAGTAAACAGATGGCATTCCTAGCTGCAGAAAAACAGAAAGAACTCCCTCTATACTTCTTACAATTGGCAAAGCAGAACAAACTTAACAGCAAGAAAAGTTCTGCAGGCCTTGGGCTTCATGGCATCATGCATAATCTTGGTCCCACATGCCAGACTGCATACGAGAAAGTTACAGTGGTACCTAAAGAATTTATGGTCTCAACACAGGCACAGCTTAGAAACAGAAATACCAATAATCCCTTGCTTAAAACAGGAGTTCCTATGGTGGGCACGGGCATGCCAGTCAAACCCAGGCTTACCCTTCCACAACTTCCGAGCAAACCAAACCATCACCACGGATGCCTCAGACCTAGGATGGGGGGCACACATGCTGGACAAATGCGTACAAGGAAAGTGGACTCAGGACCAGCTACACCTGCACATAAACCAAAAGAAATGCTGGCAGTAAAACTGGCAATCCTAAAATTCAGACCATTCCTCAAAGAAGGCCATTTGATGATAAGGACAGACAACACCACAGTCATGTGGTACATCAACAAACAGGGAGGCACTCATTCTTACCCTATGCAGAATGACTTTGGACCTGTGGATCTGGCTCTCAGCTACAACATCCAGTTGCAGGCAATATTTGTACGGGAAAAGAGAACACCTAGCAGACATCTTAAGCAGAACCACCGGATGCTCACGAATGGATGCTACACCCGGACATCTTCAAGGCCATCACAAAGTGGGAATACCACAAATAGATCTATTCGCTTCCCAAAATCACCAACTCAAAAATTCTGCACAAGGACATTCCACCCACTTGCATGGAAGGTGGACTCTCTCTTCAGCTGGAAGGGCCTGACAGCATATGCATTCCACCTCTACCCTTGGTACACAAGGTACTACTCAAAATCAAAGAGGAACCAAGGATAATTCTGATAGCTCCGAACTGGCCAAGACAACACTGGTACCCATTGCTGAGGAGCATGTCTCTGGAGAAAATGTGGCCAATACCCCTAATGCCTCTGATGTTAACTCAGAACAACTACAACATCATACATCCAAACCTAAAAACCTTGCAACTGACTGCCTGGAACATCACATAAAATTAACTAAACCAGACCTTTCACAAAGGGTTAAAGACATTATCCTTGAAGCCCGCAGACCTTCAACAAGAAGGAACTATGCAGGAAAATGGAAAAGGTTCGTCATCTGGAGTACTGAAAGAGTAAAAGATGTGTCGAACATAGACATTGCTAACATTCTGGAGTACTTGGCAGAGCTTCTACATACTGGCCTGTCCTATTTCTCCATCAAGATACATGCATCAGCTATTTCAGCAGAATACAGCTTTGATCCTCCTGTCTTTTCACATCCTCTACTCAGGCAGTTTCTCAGAGGGATCAAGAATGTAAAACCTCCTAGGAAACCACCATTACCAGCATGGGACTTGAACTTTGTGCTAGAAAAGTTGACACTCCCTCCGTTTGAACCAGCAGCAACAGCAGATCTACAGCACCTGTCATGGAAAACTGCTTTCTTACTGGCTATTACTTCAGCAAGGATGGTTTCGGAACTACAGGCCCTAATGGCAGTACAACCCTTCCTAATCTTCCACCAAGATAGGGTCTCCATGAGAACTAATCCTACATTTATGCCTAAGGTGGTATCCAGAGTGTCCTTAAACCAGGCAATCCACCTACCTACCTTCTTTCCCAATCCACAAAACAAAGGTGAAAGAATAATGCATACCTTGGATGTACACAGACAATTACGCTACTACCTGGACAGAACCAAGGGTAATAGAAAAACTGACCAGCTCTTTGTAGCCTATGCAACAGGAAGAGAAGGAAAAGCAATTTCCAAACAAACAATCTCCAAATGGATAGGAAATTGCATAAGATTCTGTTACTCCTACCATGGAAAACCAATTCCAAAGGACATAAGACCTCATTCTACAAGGGCTACAGCCACTACCACAGCTTTCTTAAGAGGAGTGGCAACCAAGGACATTATTGAGGCGGCTACTTGGACCTCCGTGCATACATTTGCCAAGCATTATAATTTACCTCTATATTCTAGATCCCGAGCAGGGTTTGCCACTGCTGTACTGCAAGGGATCCTGACTACTCCATAATTATTATTCCTCCTATCCTAGTTTGGCTATGGTATTCTACCCATTTGTTATGACTGCAGATGCATCCATGAAGGACATAGTACAGTTTTGTACCTACCATAAATGTAGATGTCGAACTGGATAGCATCTGCAGTCACCCTCCCTCCTTCCCCTCTGTGGTACTCCTAGGGTAATTACCCTCCTAATAGCTAGCTGGGGGGGGAGTCTCTTATGGAGTATTTGTTTGTATATATGTACATACATGTTTATTTGTTGTGTTTGTTTCTATTATTTTGGAAACATTGGCATTTATCCAAAATTTAGCTTTCCAAGAGGGCAATTGGCATCTGGGGCAAGAAACACTGAAGAAAATGGCGTCTGCTGATGCCTTTATACCCGAAGACCAGCAGAGGTGACGTCGGGTGAAGTGCGACATCAGCCGACCCGGACTTTGGAATCCGGCCGACCGAAGGGCTGCCTGACGACAGGACAACCCATTTGTTATGACTGCAGATGCTATCCAGTTCGGACATCTACATTTATGGTAGGTACAAAACTGTACTTTTCATTTGCAGTTGTTGGAAAATTGTGATTTGCTGCAGGATTTGAGCCTCATTTAGTCTGTTGTGGTGCCTTAGACTGTAGTTTGGATTGCAGTAGTAGCAACATTGTAATTTTTGCTGTAGGAGTTGTGCTTTTGTAGCTGTTTACATTCTAGTTTTGCTGCTAGAGTCTTGTATTCTGCTTATAGGTTGGTACTGGGCTATCTGCCTGAAGGCATATATTAGCCCAGCCACGTTGTGCGGTATTCACCACCTCTTTAGTAGTTCCCTAGACCCTTGTACTAGCAGCTAGTACCCTTGACCCCTATCTAGTAGTGCTGTTGGTGTGATCCCCGGTGTGAACTTTGTTACCCATCCACTCATCAAGGTTCCTCTTGAAGAGTGATAGTGAGGGGCTCTGTCTTGTGTAGATCGGGACCCTGTTCCATAGTAAGGGAAGTTTGTGCGAAGGGAACAGAGAACAGTCTTAGCTTTTTCAGTTGTGCTGCATAGGGCAACTGTTTGAGGCCAATAATCTTCTTGGTTAGGTACCTTTGTGGTCTTTCCAGCTGCTGGAGATGTATAGCCAGGTACATTCCAATTGGTGCATTGTACTCAATAATGGGTCTGATGAGGGAAGAGTAGAGGGGCACCATTACATCCTTAGATCTTGATGCGAACCCTTTCGTGATCAGATGGGTCACATAGAAGGATTTTCTAACCACTTTGGCAACATGGTTATCAAAGGAAAGCTGACTGTCTACTTGGGTCCCTAGATCCCTTATTTCTTCAGATTTCAGGGGTTTACCTCCTATGTTGTAGTTTGTGGGTACTCTTGTTTTTTCCAAAGGGGCTTACTACACATTTTTTTGCATTTAGCTTGAGACCATGGCTTTGACACCATGCATCAGTCTCATTTAGGCCCTTCTGGAGGATCTCCATGTCGGCCGGAGACTCTATTATAGCACCCAGTTTGCAGTCCTCCGCAAACTGTCAGCTACAGCCCTTCCATGCTTCCCTGTACTTCTGAGAAGTATATGCCAAACAGGAGGGTTCCCAGGACAGAGCCCTGAGGCACACCACTCATTACTGGTCTGGATTCGGACATAGATCCCGCTACTCTTACTTTATGGGATCTGTCTGAGAGCCATCTTGTGACATAAGGGTTTATGCCCAGGCTGGTGAGCTTATCAATAATACCCGAGTGGGGAATGGTGTCAAATGCTTTCGCAAGGTCAAGGTAAGCAGTCTGTACCTCCTTTCCCTTATCTGTAGCCTGAGTAACTGTCTCAAAGAAATCCACCAGGTTCAGGAGGCATGATCTGCCCTTGATGAAGCCAAACTGTGTGGGGTCCAGCGAATGGAGGTTCCCAATCTCTCCATTTATGAGTTCCATAATGATTCGCTCCATAGCCTTACAGATCAGACTGGTCAGGCTTATTGGTCGGTAGTTCTCAGGGTCATTTGCTTGTTTAAAGTTGTATTCCGGTGCCTGTTCTCCCCCTTTTTCTTGGGTGCCCCAGTCCTTCCTTTGTGCGTATTCAGATTCCTCCTCCAGTTCCAGCTAAAATTTCGGAGCCCCTGTACCGACATTACCAGCTGTCACTGCATCGGTGCTGGTTAGAGCTCCTTCTCCATCACCGATTGCTTTGAGCTCCTCTGACTTGTTGGAACCGGAGACCTCCCGAGGTCGAGGCTATGTTGCTGGTTCTGAGCGGCAGGGTTCGACTTCGATACTTAGAGCCCTCCATGCCCCTCGTTGCCTTGGCATTTATAAGCTCGACCTTGGCTTCTACCTCAAAGGTAGCTTCCTCGGTGCGGGGTGGGACCACCGTTCCGAAGGAGTCATCTGCTTCAGCTCCGGGCCCAATCCATCTACGGGGGGGGGCTGCTTTTCTGGCCATGGAGAAGGTCTTGTCCATTGTGGACTTGCAGTCTGTGCCATCCCTGTTGGGCCAAGTATCTTGTACATCCCCTCGGCCAGAGCTTCCTCCAGGCTCATCCCTGGGACAGAGGGCACAGAAGCCTCAGGATTGAGACACGATGGTGAGTTCTTCTTTGGATATCTGTCCAGAACATCCCACCGAATAGGTATACTTTTAAAGAAAAAGTGCAAGAGGAAGCACTTGAACTCTCCGGAAGAGTCTATCACTGAGGATACTGATTTCAGGGAAGGGGAAAGTTCCCCTAGGTCGCTCCCTGATGAAGATTCCTTCAGGGACACACTGGAAATCCTGAAGCAGAGGTACGGCTAGACTACCCTCCAAACTTCTACAGAGGAATCTGTATACCTGGAGGCTTTTCGTACACTGTCTTTTTTTTCTCTTGGATCTCTCCACCTGCTGAAGAGCTTCTTAAATTTATCGCTCAGTGGCATGGAAGATTCTGGACTCCATTGAACTGATCCCTATGAGACCTGAACAAATTGTCTGCTCCTAAGGATGAACAACATTGGGCCAAGGGTATTACTGTAGACGCCATGGTGATAGCAGCAGCCACCAAAAAGGAATTTGCAGAGGAAAGTCCTGCTATCCATCCTCCTATCAAGGAGTCTAGAACTATGGATAGGTATGGGAAGCATGTATACGCTTCAACCTTTGCTGTCAGGTTCTTGAACTATATGGCACACTTCACTAGATTGCAGAGAGTTCTGATCATAGAGCTTTCAGACACTCTTGCAGTAGCTGAAGGGGTCCGAAGTAAGGTTACCTCTCAGCTCGTCACCCTTGAATCTATTTCCAATTCGTCCATGAGGCTAATTGCTCATGCAGCTGTAGGAACGACGAGCAGTGGGTTCAGGTGTAGCCATCAGGAGAGACACCCGGATGGGCTTGTGTGATTTTAAGGAGCCATTTAAGTGTTCCTTCGTCAATGCTCCATTTGACAGATCATTCTTATTTGTACCCAGGGTTTAAAGGCACACTAGCCAGATGTGAGAAAGATGGGAAGACTCTTTCTGCTGTGGGCATACACTTCTCCACTCCTCAGCAGCCCTATTCCAGGAACCCGAGAAGTGGGTCTTTCTGAACCATAGCCTTCCAAGGGCTTTTCCAAGACACACGTGGCAAGGACTTTACCCAGGGCAGGGGGGTAAGTAATAATGGAAGACACCATCAGAAAGGCAGAAGTGGCCCGCAAAATCAGGGGTCCAGAGATTCTTTCTCGGGTAATTACTTCCAGCTCTCCTGAATGGAGGCCTGATGCCTTCCTCTGGAGGCAGTTGGCAGACTGATGTCCTTCAAGAATACAACTGCAGTCATAACATATGGATTGTCCTGCCTCAGGCAGCCCTCGGTCAGCCGAATTCCAAAGTCTGGGTCCGGCGTCGGCTGGTGTCGCCTCCTCTCCGATGTCAGAACGGCTGGAGTATAAAGGCATCGGCCGACACCATCTTCTTCAGTCTTTCTTGCCGCGGTGCCCGAAGCAGAAGCAGTTCGCAAGTGCCAGTCGGTCAGCTCCTGTGTTTTCTGTACAAAGTCATCTATAAGCTAAGTACCCCGTTGGGGAACATTTTTTCTTGCCTCAGCAAATGTGTCAGAACAAATTGAGAAAGTTAATAATTGTTTGTCTTGTGGTAAACAAATACCTCATAAGGACTTCCATTCTCTTTGCCTGCCTTGCCTGGGCCCAGACCACGATGTCTCGGCCTGTGTTGCTTGTGCTTGCTTTAATAAGCGCACTCTCAGGCGCCAGGCAGAATTTGGCGAAGACTTTCTCCGTGATTCTTTTGCTTACATCATGCCGTCGGATCAACCGACAACTCAATATTCCAAAAAACGTAAGGACCGGGACCGACATCCTCTGCCCGTGTGTTCCACCGATACTCCTCCAAAACCCTCCGCAAGTGCTTCGGTCCCTTCGGAAATGGTAATCCAACCGCTCCAGGCCGACGACACAGCGGTAACTCGTCCTTCGGTCTCGGAGTCCACTCCGGTGCCGGTTGTTGACTTTCCTCCAGAAACCGAGGTTCTGGATCTACATGACACCGTTCCTGTGGACAAGGTTACACCAGCACGTGGGGCAGCTAGGCCTCCTGTATCCATGTCCATCAAGGCCTTTGCACATGCTAAGGCCGCCAGCCAGGCCAAGGCCCATCTTAAACCTACTGCTCAGGCCCCTTCTTCTGATAAACAGATCATGTCTCTTGCTGCAGATCTAATTTCCCTTATTAGGGGGTCTCAGCCTCATCCAGACAGAGGTTCTCAGCCACCTGCAGAGAAAAGGCCCAGAACTGAGCAGGCCGACAACCTCTCTTCAGATGAAGCCTCTGGGGATTCTGAGCATTCTGATACCCAAGAAGAATCCTTCCAGGCCTATGAGGACTCTGATGCTGAGGAATCAATTCCCTCTGCCTCTCCTCCAGAGGATTTTTCGTTCGGTGAAGTCCTACACTCCATGAGGGAGCATTTTAAATGGCAGGGCCAGGAATTCTCTGACTCCAGGAAAAGGCTACGTACCTTCCTCAAGCTTCCCCAGTACAGGCCTTTAGCTATCCCTCCAGTTATGGATGTCCTGGATGATGTTTTCTCAGACTCCAGTGCTAACCCTTATTCTCTCCTTCCTGCTCCTGTCAAACCTGACTGATATTATAGGGTCCCTGACACACACAAGCATCTCTTTAAGGCCCATTCTGTGGATCTAGAAACAATTTCACAGGGCCCCAAGGGAGTGGCTACTTCCACTGCCAAGAATCCACTGCCAGCGGATAGGGCAGCTAGATCCCTGAAGAGATGGGGTAAAAAAGTTTATACCTCCACCACCCTGGCTATGAGGTCACTTAACTGCCTTTTTCATATGTTTCAGTACCAGGATTTTTTACTGGATGACTTACAGAAAAAGCTAGCCTCCCCTGAGTCTACTGATTTTAAGGCATTGCAGGATCTAGTACATAACACTCAGCAGGTTAACAATCATTTTCTTCAGTGTGGTTATGATGCATTGGAGGCTTCATGTAGGGCAGCTATGACTGGGGCTGTGATACATAGACATGCTTGGTTAAAAGAACAGCCACTGCCAGACCATGTTAAAGTAAAGTTACTTGATGCACCTTTAGAAAAACAGAAGCTTTTTGGTGCTAATGCACAAGATGTGTTGAAGTCCATTGAGGAAAAAGCTAAATCAGTACAGACAGTCAAAGATTTCCTCCAGGTTCAGCCTCCCAGATTCAGCAGGAATTGGCCTTCAAAGAATTGGTCCTTTCCAGACACTGACAAGTTTCAAAGGGGGAAAAACAGGCGTGGCCGAGGTAGAGGGCAATACCGAGGCTCCTACAGAGGCCGCCAGTGGCAACCACCAAATCAAAGAAGTGGCACAGGCAGCCCAGCTGCACCACAAGTACAACCATATTGACTTGACTTTCATACCGCCTACAAAGGCTCAGAGAAGCACCCTTGGGCAGAAAATTTTCCTTATTCTCAAAAAACTGGCATATCTTAGCCAAGGACAACTGGATTCTGGATTTAATAGACAAAGGTTACAGATTCCACTTCCATACTTTACCAGTAAGACAAGGCATGCCAAACCTGCTACATCATCAAAGGGCAGAGGCACTCATTCAAGTTTCAAAGCTGTTAAACATAAACGCAATAGAAAAGGTTCCTCCACAGGAACAAGGCCAGGGATTTTATTCAAGACTGTTCCTTGTTCCAAGAAAGGAAAACAAATGGAGGCCTATACTGGACTTGTCTACTCTAAATACTTATCTCATTGTGCCAAAATTCAAAATGCTGACGTTGCAGCAACTCCTTCCCATGCTGGGCAAGGGGTCTTGGCTGGTCACTCTGGACCTCAAGGAGGCATACCTGCATGTCCCAATCAGACAAAGCTGCAGAAGATACCTCGGATTTCTTGCAGGGACAGAGCATTATCAATTCTCAGCATTGCTGTTTGGCTTATCTACTGTGCCCAGAGTGTTCACGAAATGCCTGGCATCAATAGTGGCACACTGCAGACTCCAGGGGATTCAAATATACCCCTACCTGGACGACTGCCTCATACAAGCAGACAACAAACAAACCTTGATTGCAAACTTGGACTATGTCATTCAATTACTACAGGCCTTGGGATACACAGTCAACATTCAGAAATCAAGACTCCTGCCATCCCAACAAATTATTTTCCTAGGAGCCAAGCTGGACACAAAAACACAAATGGCTTATCTCACAGAGGAAAAACAACAGCAGTTACCAGAATACTTCAAAGGCCTAGCAAAGTTCTCCCAGCTGACTGCAAGGAAAATCCTGCAGGCCCTGGGGTTCATGGCATCTTGCATTCTTCTGATACCTTTGGCAAGACTTCATATGAGAAAGCTGCAATGGTACTTGAAAAACTTATGGTCCCAGCACAGCCAAAGCCTAGAGGACGTAATCCCACTCATTCCATGTCTACAAAGAGAATTTTTGTGGTGGGCTCAAGCAAGTCAGTTAAACAAAGGCATGTCTTTCAACAAACCTCAAGCAGGTCAAATTATTACAACAGACGCCTCAGACCATGGATGGGGGGCGCACATGGAAAGCAGATGCATTCAAGGTCAATGGACACCAAGGGAAAGGCATCTGCACATAAACCAAAAAGAGATGTTGGCAGTGATACATGCAATCGAGAATTTCGAAAAATCACTTCAAGGACATTTGTTAATAAGGACAGACAACACCACTGTGATGTGGTATATAAACAAGCAGGGAGGCACTCATTCTTATCCCCTCTGCAGACTAACAATGATTCTCTGGGAAAAATCCCTAAGTCTGAAGATACATTTGCAATCCCAGTTTGTGCCAGGCAAGGACAATGTTCTGGCGGACAAGCTGAGCAGGAATTTCTTGGATCCACACGAATGGATGCTGCATCCTCACGTTTTCTCACAAATAACAAGGACATGGGGAAGACCGGACATAGATCTCTTTGCTTCTCACATGAATCATCACCTGGAAAAGTTCTGTACAAGGACTCGCCATCCTCTAGCCTGGAAAACGGATGCTCTCTCCTTCAGCTGGAATTCCCTAACAATTTATGCATTCCCTCCTCTACCACTGCTGACCAAGGTGATACTGAAGATCAAAGTGGAACAACCAACAGGCATTTTGATAGCTCCAGACTGGCCAAGGCAGCACTGGTACCCATTGCTGTTGAGCATAACTCTGACCAAACCATGGCCTCTGCCCCTATGGCCTCTGCTTCTAACACAGCACAATTATAGGACTGTTCATCAAAACCTGAAAACGTTGCATCTGACAGCCTGGAGGTTACCATAACTCCTTCCGATATCTCTCTTTCCAAAAAAGTTCAAGAGATCTTACTGGAATCACGCAGACCTTCCACCAGAAAAACCTATACAGCCAAGTGGAAGACATTCATCATCTGGAATGCTAACGGAGGTCAGGATACAACAGTCTTGAGTATACCTCAGATATTGGAATACTTGGCAGAAATGTTTCATACTGGTCTCTCATTCTTCCATAAAAATTCATGCCTCCGCAATCTCAGCAAAATACAATTGTGATCCACCTGTGTTTTCACATCCTTTGCTAAGACAGTTCCTAAGAGGGATAAAGAATATCAAACCCCCCCCCCAGGAAACCGCCAGTACCTGCATGGGACCTCAATTTCGTCTTGGAAAAATTAACTCTTCCTCCCTTTGAACCAGCAGCAATTTCAGAAATGCAATTTCTCTCATGGAAAACGGTTTTCCTATTGGCTATCACATCAGCAAGAAGAGTCTCGGAGTTACAGGCACTCATGGCAGTACCTCCTTTTCTCATTTTTCATCAGGACAGAGTCTCTCTAAGAACCAATCCTTCATTCATGCCAAAAGTAATTTCCAGGGTGTCTCTAAATCAAGCCATTCACCTGCCTACTTTCTTCCCTAATCCTCAAAACAGGGGGGAAGCACTGCTGCATACTTTGGACATACACAGACAACTACGCTACTACTTGGACAGAACTAAGGCCACCAGAAAGTCTGACCAACTGTTTGTAGCCTATGCTGCTGGAGTACAAGGAAAAGCAATCTCCAAACAAACAATTTCCAAATGGATTGGACACTGCATCAGATTCTGCTATTCTTTTCATGGAAAAGGTGTGCCAGCCAATATTAGGCCACACTCCACCAGAGCTATAGCCACATCCACAGCTTTCCTAAGAGGAGTGGCTACAAAGGACATTCTAGAGGCTGCTACATGGAGCTCCGTGCATACCTTTACCAAGCATTACAACCTGCCTTTATACTCCAGATCCCGAGCAGGCTTTGCTTCGGCAGTCCTGCAGGGCATTTTAGCTACACCATCACTTTCTTAGTTCCAACCACCCCCAGATTGGCTATGGTATTCAACCCATATGTTATGACTGCAGTTGCATTCTTGAAGGACATAGTACAGTTTTGTACCTACCATAAATGTAGATGTCCGATAGATATGCAACTGCAGTCGATTTCCACCCTCCTACCCCTCTGCAACCTTCTTTATGGGTCCACTACCCCTATTCCTTTTAGCTGGGGGTACCTCCTATAGTGTATCTGTTTATTACTGTTGTGCATGTCTGGAATTGTTTATCCATTCACCAAATTTAGCCTTCCTAAGAGGGCACCTGGCATCTGGGGCAAGAAACACTGAAGAAGATGGCGTTGGCCGATGCCTTTATACTCCAGCCATTCTGACGTCGGAGAGGAGGCGACACCAGCCGACGCCGGACCCAGACTTTGGAATTCGGCCGACCGAGGGCTGCCTGAGGCAGGACAACCCATATGTTATGACTGCAGTTGCATATCTATCGGACATCTACATTTATGGTAGGTACAAAATTGTACTTTCTCCCTGCACCAATCTGCCTGACAACAAATGACATCAGACAAATGGGTACAGGGGATCATTTCCAGAGGAGATGCATCATTCCCCTTTCAATGAAACCAAAAGCACAAAGACTCCCAGACATTCCACCCAGTCGCAAGGAAGCAGCAGTCTCAGAAATCTAAAAACTGCTCGACAAGAGTCATGCAAACAGTCCCACCAGACCAGAGAGAATCCGGAATCTACTCGAGGTTCTTTTTAGTGCCCAAAAAAACAGGGGACTGGAGACCTATTTTGGATCTTAGCCTGTTGAACAATGTTCAACAAAACAAATTCAGGATGGTCTCTGGTCAGTCAGTACTTCAGTTTTTGGGTAAATTCAACTGGATGTGGTCAGTAGATCTTCAGGATGCGTATTACCACATAAAAATGATCAAGCGCACCAGAAGATTCCTGTATTTCCGGCTGGGAGTCTCACTATCAGTTCAGAGCAGTACCCTTTGGCCTCGCCACCGCCCTCAGCGTGTTTTACCAATTGCATGGCAGTGGTAACAGCACATCTCACACTGCTAGGATTCAGAGTGTTTCCATACCTCTGTGACTGACTCCTTACTGCTACCACCAGGAGTCAACTTGTTCAGGCAAGAGATTACACCCTTCATCGTTGCACCACCTTAGGAATCACAGTAAATTATGAAAAATCTCATTTGGAACCCATGCAACAGCTTGAATTCATTGGAGCTGTACTAGACACAGTCATGGGAATTGCATCACTCCCATTAGAATGGCTCCGGAGGATCAGATCACAAGTGAACTACATCATTCATAACAGAAGTGTTCCAGCAAGACTCATTCTGCAGGCTCTAGGATCAATGGCAGCCTTTAATACCCTAGTTTCCTTGGCCAAATTTAACATGCGGATTCTTCAGTGGCTTCTGGCCTCCCAGTTTTCATTATTAAACCAACCGATGTGTCATCAGATTTGATCACCAGTCGTTGCAAACAAGACCTTTCTTGGTAGCTCCAATCCATTGAAATCTTGTCAGGCTGTCCTTTTGTCCTACCTCAGCCCCAAGTTATGGTGACCAGGGGGGCTTCCCAGATAGTGTGGAGGGGCATTATCTAGGAAGAACAGTTCAAGGCACTTGGTCCCAAGATAGAGGCCAATTTGCAAATCAGTGTTCTAGAGATGAGGGTGGTACTCTTTGCAGTGTGAGCATTTCAGGATACCCTGTCTGTTGGAACAGTGGCAGTAAAAGACGACAACATGTAGTCTGGTACATCAACAGATAAGGGGGAACAAAGTCTTACCCACTCTGTCGAGAAGCCCTTAGTTTGCTAAAGGGCGGTTTCTTCCAACTGCTTTCTAATGGCAACCCACATTCCTGGGAGCTCCAGTGTGATTACAGACAGGTTGTACAGAGCTATCCTAATGCCTCACGAGTGCTGTGATATATTTGCTTCCCCTCTGAACAAAAAGTGCAGCAGTCACTTTGTCCTGGTCCCCCCTCTGAGGAAGTCACCCAGAGATGTTCTTCTCCATGATTGGTCCCCCATCTTCTCTATCAGTTTCTAAAGAAAGCCAAGAGGTCGAAGAACATAATCTTCATTCCTCCATTCTGGCCTCAGTAAATCTGGTTTCCTTTCCTTTGGCCGCGTCTACTTCAGAAACCTTGGATGTCCTTCAAGGATGCATCTGCAGTCATAACATATGGGTTGTCCTGCCTCAGGCAGCCCTTCGGTCGGCTGGATTCCAAAGTCTGGGTCTGGCCTCGGCTGATGTCGCACTTTCCCCGACGTCAGAGCGTCTGGGGTATAAAAGCATCAGCCGACGCCATCTTCCTCAGTCTTTCTTGCTGCGCGGTGCCCGAAGCAGAAGCAGTTCGCAAGTGCCGGTCGGCCAGCTCCTTTGATTCAGCTAGAAAAAGCTAAGTACCCCATTGGGGACTCTTTCTTGCCTCAGCCGATGTCAGATAAAGTAAATAATTGTTTAACTTGTGGGAAACAAATACCTCATAAGGATTTCCACTCTTACTGTCTCCCTTGCTTAGGCCCAGACCACGACGTCTCAGCCTGCTCTGCCTGTGCTTCCTTCAACCGACGAACGCTTAGGCGTCGGTCGGAGTTTGCAGAGGAATACTTTGGGGCTAACTTTGCGTATATAATGCCGTCTGAGACTCCAACTTCACATGTAGATAAAAAACGGAAGGACAAGGACCGACCCTCGCGGCCCGCGGTTTCAGCTGAAACCTCGGTCCGGCCTACCACGAGTGTCTCGGTTTCGGCTGAAACTGAGTCCTCTGTGCTTCCTGTTACCGAATCCTTACAACCGACTACCTCGGCCTCGGAGGCTCCGGCCGAGTCGGTTATCGAACTACCTACGGAAACCGGTGTCCAGGACATGTCCGACACCATTACTTTAGACAAGTCCACCCCTGCACGTGGTGCAGCCAGACCCCCTGCATCCATGTCCATTAAGGCCTTCTCTCGGGCTAAAGCTGCCAAACTTGCCAAAGCTTTGCCTCCCAAGTCTACCTCTCAGAGGCCTTCTACCAGCACTCAAATTCTCAGCCTAGCAGAGGACCTTATCTCCTTAATTAGAGGTTCTCAACCTCACCCGGACAGGGGCTCTCTTCCACCTCCAGACAAAAGGCCCAGGGTTGAGCCCTCTGACCCCCACTCTTCAGATGAGTCTACGGATGAATCTGTGTTGTCAGAGCACCAGCAGGAGGCTTATTCGGCCTACGAGGATTCTGATGCTGAAGAATCTATTCCTTCGGCCTCCCCTCCTGAAGAGTTTTCTTTTGGTGAGACACTGCATTCTATGAGAGAGCATTTCCAATGGCAGGGCCAGGAATTTTCTGATTCCAGAAAAAGATTAAGGACCTTTTTACATTTACCTCAGCATAGGCCTTTGGCTATACCTCCTGTTTTGAATGTTATTGATGATGTGTACTCTGATGCTAGTACAGCCCCTGATTCTCTCCCTCCGGCTCCTGCCAAACCTGATAGGTACTACAGGGTTCCGGATTCTCATTTTCACCTGTACAAGGCCCATACTGCAGACCCAGAAACCATTTCACAGGGCCCTAAAGGGGTTGCAGCTGCCACTGCTAAAAATCCTTTACCTTCTGAAAGGGAATCTAGAGCTTTAGAGCGATGGGGAAAGAAAGTTTATACTTCTGCAACTGTTTGTGAGGGCATTAAATTGTCAATTCCGTATGATTTGGTACCAAGAGTATTTGTTAGATGAATTGTATAAGAAACTTTCCTCCTCTGAGCCCCTTGACCGAAAATCTCTTCAGGATCTGGTACATAACTCACAGCAGGTTAGCAACCATTTTCTGCAATGTGGCTATGATGCACTGGAAGCTTCATGTAGGTCAGCAGTGACAGGGGCAGTTATACGAAGGCATGCCTGGTTGAAGGAACAATCTCTACCGGACCATGTTAAAGCTAAGCTCCTGGATGCTCCAGTGGAAAAACAAAAATTATTTGGTTCCACGGCCCAGGAGGTCTTAAAGAAGTTTGAAGAAAAGGCAAAATCTGTGCAAACAGTCAAGAAATTTCTGCAGGTGCAGCCACCGAGATTCAGCAGAAATTGGCCTACTAAGAATTGGTCCTTTCCAGACTCGGACAGATCACAGAGAGGCAGGAACAGGCGTACCAGAGGTAGGGGGCAAGCCAGAGGCAACTACAGAGGCCGTCAGTGGCAGCCACCCAACCAGCGAGGTGGTGCAGGTACAGCAACATCAACTGCTACACCAGGACAAACACAATGACTTGATTTTGACTCCACCGACCAGGGCTCAATTAGAAGCACCATTGGGCGGAAAGCTTTCTTTATTTTCAGAAAAGTGGCATTACATTTCAAGGGACTCATGGACGCTACAAATAATAGACAAAGGATACAGGTTCTATTTCCACACATTGCCAAAAAGACAAGGAATGCTAGACCTGCCACCAAATCAGAGGGCCGAGGCTTTGAAGCAAATCACCAAATTACTACAAATGAAAGCCATAGAGAAGGTACCTCACTCAGAACAAGGCCAAGGTTTTTATTCAAGGCTATTCCTTGTTCCAAGAAAAGAAAATCAATGGAGGCCTATTCTCGATCTGTCCGCACTGAACACTTACCTCATTGTGCCGAAATTCAAGATGCTGACCCTACAGCAGCTGCTTCCCATGCTGGGCAAGGAGTCTTGGCTGGTGACTCCAGATCTCAAGGAGGCACACCTGCATGTCCCCATTCGACAAAGTTGCAGAAGACACCTCAGATTTCTTGCAGGATCAGATCATTATCAATTCTCAGCAGTGCCCTTTGGCTTATCTACTGCGCCCAGAGTGTTCACAAAATGCCTGGCATCAGTAATTGCACACTGCAGACTTCAGGGGATTCAAATCTACCCATATCTGGACGACTGCCTGATACAAGCGGACAGCAAGACAAAATTGTTAAAGGACTTGGACCATGCCATCCAGCTACTACAGGCCTTGGGATACACAGTCAACATCCAAAAATCAAGACTTGTGCCATCCCAAAGGATAACCTTTTTGGGTGCAGATCTGGATACAATCACCCAAATGGCCTTTCTCACAGATGAAAAACAGAAACAACTTCCAGATTACTTCAAGAATCTGACCAGACAAACTCAGCTAACTGCAAGGAAAATCCTGCAGGCCCTGGGTTTCATGGCATCCTGCATAATACCGATACCACAAGCCAGGCTGCATATAAGAAGATTGCAATGGTACCTAAGGAGTGTATGGACTCAGCACAGTCACAGCTTAGAAACTCTGATTCCAATCATACCTTGCCTTCAGAAGGAATTTCTTTGGTGGGCTCTAGTCTGCCAGACCAACAGAGGGTTGCCCTTCTTCAAACCAAAAGCAAATCAAACCGTCATCACGGACGCTTCAGACCGAGGTTGGGGAGCACACATGGAGGACAAATATATCCAAGGGCTATGGTCTCAAGGGCAGATGCGAATGCACATAAACCAAAAGGAAATGCCGGCAGTGATACATGCAATCGAGGCTTTCAAACCTTTCCTTCAACAAGGCCACCTGCTAATAAGGACAGACAACGCCACAGTTATGTGGTACATAAACAAGCAAGGAGGCACGCATTCCTACCCTCTATGCAGACTGGCTATGAATCTATGGGATCTTTGTTTGAAACTCAATATACAACTACAGGCCCAGTTCGTGCCAGGGAAAGACAATACTCTGGCAGACAGCTTAAGCAGAACTACCATGGATGCACGAATGGATGCTGCACCCAGACATCTTTTTACTCATAACACAGACATGGGGAAGGCCCGAGATAGATCTGTTCGCCTCACCCCACAACCATCAACTGAAAATTTTTTGCACAAGGACATACCATCCACAAGCATGGAAGGTGGACTCTCTTTCATTCAGCTGGAAAGCCCAAAAAGTCTATGCTTTCCCACCAATCCCATTAATGTCCAAGGTTTTACTGAAGATCAGGGCAGAACAGCCAAAAGTGATTCTGATAGCTCCAGACTGGCCAAGGCAGCATTGGTACCCACTGTTGAAGAGCTTATCACGGACAAAACCGTGGCCTCTCCCATTATGGCCTCTTCTTCTGACGCAGAACAATTACAAGATCCTGCATCCCAACCTAAAGACCTTGCAGCTAACTGCCTGGAGAATACCATGACTCATTCCAAGGACAGATTATCCCAGAGGGTAAAGGACATTATTATGGAAGCTCGCCGCCCTTCCACAAGGAAGGCATACTCAACAAAATGGAAAAGATTTCTCAGCTGGAACACAACAAAAGGCCTTGATGTGACAGTGATGAGCATGTCACATATACTGGAATCTTCTTCTTCTTCTTTCGGCTTTTCCCGGTTAGGGGTCGCCACAGCGGATCACCTTGTCCGCACATTGAATGGCAGTGGAGTTTTACAGTGTCGAGTTGCCAGCCCGGCGCCCAACCTTCCACAGAAGGCACACTCACACGCACACCCAGGGCCAATTTAGAGTGTCCAATCCACCTACAGCATGTCTTTTGGATGTGGGAGGAAACCGGAGCACCCGGAGGAAACCCACGCGACCACAGGGAGGACATGCAGACTCCGCACAGAAGGCACCCCAGCCGAGGATCGAACCGGAGAACCTCTTGCTGTGAGGCGGCAATGCTAACCACTGCACCACCGTGGCCGCCCTATGTCACATATACTGGAATACTTAGCAGAATTGTTCCACAATGGCCTGTCTTATTCTTCCATTAAAATACATGCCTCAGCAATTTCAACAGAATACAATGTAAATCCTCCTGTCTTTTCGCATCCTCTCTTAAGACAATTTCTCAGAGGGATCAAGAACATCAATCCTCCAAGGAGACCACCTTTACCTACTTGAGACCTTAACTTTGTGCTGGAAAAACTAACACTCCCTCCATTTGAACCAGCAGCAACGGCCGATCCACAGTTTCTATCCTGGAAAACTGCATTCCTTCTGGCCATAACTTCAGCAAGAAGAGTATCTGAGTTACAAGCTTTGATAGCAGTGCAGCCATTTCCTGATTTTTCATCAGGACAGAGTTTCATTAAGAACCAACCCAACCTTTATGCCAAAGGTGGTATCTAGAGTATCATTGAACCAAGCAATTCATTTGCCTACTTTTTTCCCAAATCCACAAAATAAAGGGGAGAAACTTCTACACACTCTGCATATCCATAGACAATTACGCTACTATTTGGACAGAACTAAAAGTTACAGAAAGACTGACCAGCTGTTTGTAGCATATGCTGCTGGGACACAAGGAAAAGCAATTTCCAAACAGACAATCTCAAAATGGATAGGAAATTGCATTTGCTTTTGCTACTCCTTTCATGGAAAGACTGTTCCTGTGAATATTAGGCCTCATTCCACGAGAGCCACAGCCACCACTACAGCCTTCCTAAGAGGGGTGGCTACCAAGGACATTTTAGAAGCTGCTACATGGAGCTCCGTGCATACTTTTGCCAAGCATTACAATTTACCCTTATACTCCAGATCCAGAGCAGGTTTTGCTACTGCAGTCCTGCAGGGTCTCTTAACTACACCATCATTTTCTTAGTACCTCCCCCAGATTGGCTATGGTTTTCTACCCATATGTTATGACTGCAGATGCATCCTTGAAGGACATAGTACAGTTTTGTACCTACCATAAATGTAGATGTCCGATAGGTATGCATCTGCAGTCAGGTTTACCCTCCCACCTTCCCCTCTGTGGTTTTCCTAGGGTGCTTACCCCTTCATTAGCTAGCTGGGGGAATCTGTTATGGTGTATTTGTTTGTATGTGTGTGTATATATATATATATATATATATATATATATATATATATACATACACACATATATATATATATATATATATATATATATATACACATATATATATATATATATATATATATATATATATATATATACACACACACACATATAGATATATATATATGTATATATATATATATATATATATATATATATATATTAGTCAAAAGTAGCTGTGAACCAACCACCAGGAACACTCAGCTGTAAATTCTAGATACTCAGAAAGCTGGAACAAAGGTATTCACCAAACAAAACATCCAAAGTTAATCCATGTACTTCACTAGAACGTATTACTCCTTCCTTGACAAAAAGACGCTACTCTGTCATAAAACGAGCAATCTTTTATTGTGAACAAACAAGAATAAGCGCTTTCACGCGGTCAAAACCACGCTTCATCAGATTCCATTAAAACAATGCATTGATTTAAACTTTTATATTATCAAAGGCGGGAAAGGGCACTAATTAATGTGCCAATTAACAGTTAAATCGCATCAATAAATATGTCGCTAAGCAACAATCATAGGCATTACATCTTTAAAATCATCAGCGTAAAAAACTGGAATGTACGTGAATATACATTAGATCATACATTCACATGTAAATCAAGTGCAGAGTTTAAAATATCATAGATTACTATTCCAAACATATATTTGTAAACCATTATGTTCACCCAATTAAAAAAGCAAAAAACATGAACATTAGGTTGAGACAGAAAGCCGTCCTCATAAATACTTTAAATTAATCAACATCTTGTAGTCAACCAATCTAAGCAATCGCATACAAGCCTTTCACTCTAATATGCCTAATATAGTTTCATCTTCCAATATATCCCAACTATTCAAAGAACGAAGTGGTCTATCCAATTCTAACTAGTGAAACACAATTACGATCACCCTCATGTGAAGATACTCCAAACCATCCAGCATATATATTCAGAGCTAGGAGGTATAGCCACACTGAGTCATCAGTTTCAGCATAAACAAATATGGGAGGTACACTTACCAGAGCGATCACTTTCACTCTACAGCACCAACGCATGCCACAACATTTTGTCAAAAAACGGAGCTATATATCAGGCTAAAAAACGCCATCAATGCATGAGTGTGTAAGCCCTGAACAAAATAGTTCAGAAAATGCTGTAACGGCAAACAGCCGGAACTGTCTTCATAAGGAAGTGCGTCTGTACAAACTATACGTAAACACGTAAATGTATAGTGAACGCTGTGAACCATGTTATTTGTATAGCTCCCAGTAAGTCTACTATTAAACTTCATTGTGTCTGACAACACATGCCAGACAAGAACACCAACCAGAAGTAAAAAATAAAAACGGAAGTACAAATCAAGTCCAAAAGCTGAACAATGATCTGTTTAGGATCAAGCCAAGCAGTCAATTTATGCAATACCAATCGCTAAACAATATATGCCAGAGACAGCAGTAATACTAATGTATTAAATCAAATAAAAATCACATATTAATAATATTACTTACAAAACTTCCAGGTAAACATTGTGCATGAACAGGACCCTCAGGTGTGAATATATATTAAATATATATAATATATGCAATCAATAAAAATAAAATGAAATGAAATAAAATATAAAATAAAATAAACACTAGTGTGTAATTCAAAAGTACTAATATAATCAGGTCTTATTTATGAAAATGGGCTAGCATATAGCCCACCTTTCAATTTTACCCAAATTTCATTTCATAATCAGCACATAACCTAATGAACAAACCTTGTAGATGCATGAAGAATTTTTTTTTTTTTTTTATATATACATGTATAAATATAGACAAAAATGGAACATATATATACAAAAATAGATAAGACACATAAAATATAATAACCTAACATGTCAAACTACTAATAAGGAATAAACACATATATACTAAAATATAAATGTATTCTCTCAATAGACATCCTGAGTATGCTGTCATTGTACTAGAGTCACTCTAGAAGGTATTAAGTGCCTATTAATCGGTATTCATTAAAAATCGATCAAAAGACAATCAAAAAGCTAATACATGTCTATTCATTAAATTCCATTTAGAGATTCATGAAACCATATATTATCAGTCAGGTTTGTCAACAACATTGAATATTGCTTATAGCTAAACCCGACTGAAATACTAGGCTCAATTATATGCCCTAGTTCATAAATTTCAGGATAAACAAACCTAGAATAGGTCTTATATAAAAAAGACAATAATGTGTCTATCATATTCCAACCACATCTAAGTGAGCAAAATAGTTATGAATCTCACTATAGAGCTATATAACATTTTTTACTAACATAAAAATATAAATCAAAACAGCAAAAGATTTGTATAAATATATATAATATATATAATACAACCCTAAACACATAA
Source organism: Protopterus annectens (assembly GCF_019279795.1). Lineage (NCBI taxonomy): Eukaryota > Metazoa > Chordata > Ceratodontiformes > Protopteridae > Protopterus > Protopterus annectens. The sequence goes on along the minus strand of NC_056747.1, from coordinate 669,636,135 downwards.
ATATAACCTAATCTATGCTTAAACTAAAAACTAGAATACATATACGTATATACATAATATTCACTACAAGAAACTGGGGTTTGATATAAAGAACCATTAACGTGATAGTAATACTGGTTTCAAAGATATGGAACTATTGATACCTGGTGCTAAATGGGCTCCTAATTTCAGAATCCAGTGTAGTTCAGTGGTAGCAAGGTTGTTTTCTTTGTTACCTTCTCTATAACTTTCATTCACATATATATATATATTTTTTTTTTTTTGGCATTTTTTTCCAAATTTAGCCTTCATAGAGGGCACCTGGCATCTGGGGCAAGAAACACTGAGGAAGATGGCGTCTGCTGATGCTTTTATACCCCAGGCGCTCTGACGTCGGGGAAAGTGAGGCCAGACCCAGACTTTGGAATCCGGCCGACAGAAGGGCTGCCTGAGGCAGGACAACCCATATGTTATGACTGCAGATGCATACCTATCGGACATCTACATTTATGGTAGGTACAAAACTGTACTATTCTGGACCCAGCTGTGGACCCATTATCTCACCCAGAAAGAATGGTTCATCCGAGTCTTCAGCATGGCTTCTCCAGTTACCATGACTGCCAGGCATTCATCCATTACTTTCCTGGTCTGACCAATCATTTTGGCCCACCAAAAGCCTTCATGTAGAAAGCTGTACTACAACAAATGGATAAAATTTGCTAGGTGGTTGCTTGACAGTAATATTGACCCCTACTCTGCACCTCCTGGATAAAGTTTGAGTTTCTAGCCTTTATCACTCTGCCTCATCAGCTTCTGCCATTTGAATACATTTCAGACCGGATCGGTCCGTACTTCTAGTATCCACTGTTCTGCTGGACCTCTCTAAAGCCTTTGATACCATCTCCCATTCACATCTACTCTGCCACCTCTCCAACCTTAATCTTTCCACTAATATTCTTGTCTGGTTCTCCAGCTACCTCTCTGACAGATCCCAGGCTGTCAGATGGAAGAACTCTACCTCCTCCTCCTTGCCTACTCCTACTGGCGTTCCTCAGGGATCCATTCTCGGTCCCTTACTTTTCAACTTCTTCATAAACAACCTTCACACTGCTCTCCCTGACACTACAGTCATCCAGTACGCTGATGACTCTACCTTAGTCTGTGCCGCCCCCAGCTGTACTGAACTTCTCTCTAAAACTCAAACAGCTTTTTCCACTACAGAAAACTGGATGCACCAAAACCATCTCTCCCTCAACTCCAATAAATCCAAAATACTAATTTTCCTCCCTTCCAAGACTTCTTCCTTGGACAAAAACTCTTTCAACATCCTCAGCCAAGCTAACACTCCTATTGAAGTGGTTCCCTACGCTAAACTCCTTGGCATAACCATAGACTAACATCTTAAATTTGACCTCCACATTCAACAAAATATAAAAAAAAACACCAAAACTATGCATGCTCTACAGGCATAATCTATTTCTTTCCAAATCCTCCAGGCAAACCTTAGCTACCTGCTTCCTCCTACCCTCTCTACTTTATGGAGCCCCTCTCCTAACTAATCTGTCTGCCTCCCTCACCTCTAAACTTGAAGCTTGCTATAATAAAATCTCTAAATTCACCACCAAATCCAAAAACTCAACCCACCACTTGCCTCGCCCTTCAATCTTTAAACTGGCTTGAACTCCCAAACCACCTTGACTATCTCCAACTAACAACCACTCATAAATTAATATTCTACCCAGAAAAATGCCCTGCTCTATCCAACATCCTCCCCCCTTACATTCCCAACTGATCTCTAAGATCTGAACACCAAAAGCTAATCTCCATCCCCAGACCAAAACATCCCGCTGGTCAACATCTTCTATCCTTCTCTCTAGGTAGGAAATGGAACTCTCTCCCTCCTTCTCTTAGAACCATACCTAACTCAGACTACTTCAAAACCCAACTTTTCTTACACCTATCTTCAAAATGGAAATGTTCTTGCGTTCACCCTACTTAATCCCAAGGTTCCCCTAGACTAAGCCCCTGTACTCCTGCACCTTTATACACTCAAACTCTAGCAATGTTTTTAGCAGGCTCTAACTTCACTGTATGGATGACAATATTGAATAGATAGCAAAAAAAAAAAAAAAAACTTCGACTAATTTTTAACTTTTGCTGTGTCCTATGAATTCTTGCAGTGTATTGTAAATTTGCATTTTCAATGTTCTTACTGTGTCTACATTCTATTGTAAATATGCATTTTAAAATGTTCTTGCTGTGTGTACTTTCTATTGTAAATTTGAATTTGCAGTGTCTTATTTTGTTTTCTTGCTGTTTGTATTATCTTTTGTATTCTTCTTAAACATTGTATTGGTTGTACTGCCTTTGGAGCTTTTCTCCCCGGGCCTCCACTGAAAATGGGTTCTTCTTGGCAGAGTGGACTTCCCCGGTAATCAAACTGAAATAAATAAATAATAAATAAAATAAAATTTCGCTGCGATGTCCAATTTCCATGTGGGTTTTGATGGATGGTCTTCTATTCCTATGTTGCAGTATTCTGGTTGTGGGATTTCCTACCCTCAGGCAACTTGTAAGTCGGCTCCTGCACAAAAGCTTCAGCTTGGCTGTTGCAGTGTGCGTCTGACATCAGACGTAAGGCCATAAACCAGGGGCCTTAAATGTCACGTCTGCATGCACAACCCTCAGAACTTTTCTGCCCCAGACTACCTTCGCATCGCATGATTGCTCCGTCACAGACATCGCATCTTAAAGATAAGTAACCTGTTGGGTTTCTGTTTCTCTTATTTTGCCGATTGTTATTGTTTAGGCTTGGTTGTTGTAGCCTTTAGCTGATGTCAGGTAAAAAGGGAAAGTGCCAGTGTGGGTGGCAGATACCCCATAAAGATGTCCATGATCGGTGTGTTTTTTGCTTAGGCCGGGAACACTATCACTCCTCCTGCGCAATTTGTCAATCATTTGTGCCGAAGACCCTTCGTAGCCACCTGGCCGCATTAAACATCTACCTTGAAAACCAGTGCTTTAAGCAGTTAGCCCTTAGAATGGATCCCGCATCGGAGGCAGCACCCAAGCCCCCACACAAGAAGGCCAAGATTCTTAGGCCTTCCTCGCCTGCCGCTCCGCTTCCCGATGCCCCGCCAACTGCCTATCTAGGGTTTGAGGTGCGCTCAGCAGATCTGTCGACTACGACAACGTCCCTTGAGGAAGCTGTTGCACAGTCGACCAGCATGTCATCTGAGCTTAACCAGACAACGACTACAGTCTGTTTTAAGGGGAACCAGTTTCTTTGTTACCGCCAACCGGGATCCAGACTTCAGGTGTATTAATCTCAAAACCCGATGCCAGGCTGCTTCCTATTTCCACCCCGGCCAAAAAGAAGCAGAAAACTAAGCATACCTATTCCTCTACAGAAGCCATACCAGACTGGCAGGCCTTCAACTTCTCTCTCATGCAAGCTTTTATGGCCCTTAAGCCTTCAGCCTCAGCCCCCAGTACTCTGCCTCTGTTGAGCCCCGAGGCCTGCTTCTGCCTCTCCCCTTCCACCCATGACCTCTCAAGTCAGGGAAGAAGAGCATGATTCTTCCTTTTTTTCCTCAGAGAATTCCATTTCATATGCATCCCAGATTGCTTCCCCCCAGAAATATTACTCTCCTGATGAGGAATCTGTGGAAGGGGGAATCTCCTCCTGAGGATATTATGTGTGGTGAGACCATCACCAAGATGAAAGACTACTTTAAATGGGATATGTCACAAATGACTGACACTCAAAGAAGGTACTTTGAGCTTCTGCAAGTAGAATCGCCCTCCCCTTTGGCAGTTACTCTGGTGCTACCTGCGTACTTGGATGCCTTCAACTCCGCTTCTAAGGCCCCAGACTCCGGCCTCTTAAGTGCCCTGACCGCTTCTATAAAGTACCAGAGGACCAAAAATTCCTAGTTAAACCACCCTTGGCAGACCCAGCTGTGATTGCCACTACTCCAGATAACCTAGACTACTGCCTTCTGCCTCCTTCCAACCCACAGATAAAGATGGCATATTATATGTGGATAGAATGGGAAAAGAAGGTATGCACATCTTCCACTTTGGCTTTCAGAGCCATAAATTCAGACCCACATGACAGGTATACTTTAGATTTGGTGTCTAAAGCCTCCTCCATGTTGGCTTCTTTGCCCGACATTGCCTCCAAACTATGCTTGGCCCAACATGTAGCCAGGCATTCCATCAGATGCAGCTACGATGCTGCAGAAGCATCTGCCCGCTCTGCAGTATCTGCTTCTATCCTCAGGTGGTATTCATGGCCAAGACTTCCTACAGAGGAATTAAAGTCCAAGATGTTGGACGCCCCACTGGACCACAGTGTCCTTTTTGGTAAACAGTCTGCAGACCTCTTCAAGAGTCTGCAGGAAAAGAGTAAAGAACTACAGGACATCAAGCATCTTCTGGTGTCCCTCATTCCCAAGTAGTATAGGAACTACCCTGCTAAAGCCACCTTTGTGAGGCATAACCCTCAGACAACTTCCTTTTCCAGATCTAGAAGAGGGGCTAGAAGGCCCACCACGTCCAGACCTTCTAGTCCACCTCTTCAACCCAGACAATCCTTTCAGGACAGAGGAGCCCCAGTAATGTGCGACTGCCTTGCCCACCTACCCCTCTCTGTATGCCTTTCCCACGGTCTTCCCCTTTGGCAATCCATCACCACAGACCAATGGGTCTTCTCCATTATCCAAAAAGGGTACTTCCTATCCTGGAAAGAAAACCCACCCAGGAAAGGCATTCCATCCCACCCCCGAAAACCAGGCCTATCTCCTGCCACAAGTTTTGGCAGACCTTCTAAAGCTAGGCACCATAGAACCTGTCCCCTCAGGACAAGAAGGAAAGGATTTCTACTCCCGTCTCTTCCCGGTCCCCAAAAAAAAAAAGATGGACCTTGGAGACTCATCTTAGACCTTTTCGTTCCACCTTCAGGTACCATCCTTCAAAATGCTTTCTCTCTGCACTCTGCTGCCTCTAATTCTAGCCAAGGCCTTCATGGTCACCTTGGACCTAAAGGAGGCCTATCTACACATACCCATCCAGGGCTTCCCACAGACAATTCCTGTGTTTCTCTGGACCTTCTCATTTCCAGTTTACTGCCTTGCCCTTTGGTTTATCCACGCCCCTCCCCCCTAGAGTCTTTAAATGTGCCCAGCCCCAGCAATTGCCTTCTGCAGAACTCAGGGAATCCAGATTTACCCTTATCTGGACGACATCCTGATACTGGTAGAGTCCAGAGATACTCTATCAAGGCATCTACACTTCACATTGTCCCTTCTGCAGAATCTAGGGTTCGCCATCAACATCCCAATGTCCTCCCTGATCCCAGGCCAGGACAAGATTTTCCTAGGCTGCAGAATCAGAACAGACCAAATGAAGGCATTTGTCCCACAGGAGAAGGTTCTTTCCCTGACTTCCCACTTCCGGGCAACCCTACTCTCCCAGAAGGTGACGGCAAGGCAATTTCTTCGTCTCCTGGGTTTATTGGCAGCTACCATCCCTGTGCTACCACTGGCCAGAATGCATATGTTACAGTGGTACCTCAAAAGCATTTGGTCCCAACACCTACATCACTTAGAACAAGTCATTCCCCTCCTTCCATGTCTAAAGACGGAAGTCAACTGGTGGATCCAGCAATTCCAAGTAAACCCAGGGCTAATCTTGCAGCCCCCACCCCAACCCAAACAATGCATACAGCCAAACAATGCATACAGATGCCTCCGATTCAGGTTGGGGGCAACACTGGCTTCCTACAAGGTTCAAGAAAAGTAGCATCCCTCTCTACAGGCCAAACATATCAATGCCAGGGAAATGTCAGCAGTCTTCCTAGCTCTAAAAACCTTTATTCCCCTTATTCCAGGGGTGCTCCTGATGTTGACCGGCAAAACCACTGTTATGTGGTAACTCAGCAAACCGGGAGGAACAAAGGCCCATCGGCTGTGCAGACTAACCCTGCTGATATGGGAAGTAGCCACTTGCCACAACTTAGTCCGGCATGCAGTCTACATCCCCTCACAGGACGACCATCAAGCAGATCTTCTGAGCAGAACTTCCTCAACATGGCGCAAATGGATTTTGAACTGTGTGTGTGTGTGTGTGTGTGTGTGTGTGTGTGTGTGTGTGTGTGTGTGTGTGTGTGTGTGTGTGTGTGTGTGTGTGTGTGTGTGTGTGTGTGTGTGTGTGAGTGTGTGTGTGTGTGTGTGCGTGTGTGTGTGTGTGTGTGTGTGTGTGTGTGTGTGTGTGTGTGTGTGTGTGTGTGTGTGTGTGTGTGTGTGTGGGGGGGTGTGGGGGTGTGTGTGGGTGTGTGTGTGTGTGTGTGGGTCTTCCTAGACATAGTCCACCGGTGGGATGCTCCACAAATAGACCTGTTTGCCTCCCCCCAGAACAGACAACTGCAGACTTTTCTGCTCAAAAACCTACTCCCCTCTGGCATGGAGAGTGGATGCTTTCAGCATCTCTTTGGGAGGGGAAGTTCCTTTATGCCTCCCCTGCTTCCCACTGATTCAGAAAGTCCTCCTGAAAATCCAGAAGGACAAACCAAAAATCTTGTTAGTGACTCCCTACTGGCCAAGTCAGCACTGGTTCCCTCTACTTCACAATGTAGCCAAGGGCAATCACTTTGTTAACCTACAAGGTGGACCTACTGACATAAGACAAAGGAACTCTCCTACACCCACACTTGTAGATGTTATCCCTGACCCTGTGGGTGATATATTTTTGATCCTCTTCAGACACCGTTACTCGGAGGATGTGCTTTCAGGCAAGGAAACCTACTACCAGAAAATTTTACTTGGCTATGTGGGAAAGTTTTACAAAGTGGTGTCTGGACAAGGGAAGGGACCCTTGCTCTGCCAAGGTCCCCCTTGTTCTCTAAGTGTGTCAGTTGATCAAAAGTGGACTCTTACTCTTTTGTAAAAGTACACCTTTCTGCTATATCAGCCTGCCTGCCGCTTGACCCCCCTTGCTAGCTAGGCTCAACGTAAAGCTCTTCCTTAAAGGGGTCTTGTACATGAGACCACCAAAGAAAAACTATCCCCCCGCCCTGGGACCTTAACTACATCTTAGAGAAACTAACCCAGCATTCTTTTGAACTGGCTGGGTCCTCTTCCCTACAGATGTGTACATGGAAGACTGTCCTTCTGGTGGCTATTACTTCAGCCAGAAGGGTGTCAGAGTTGCAGGCCTCAATGGCCTGTCCCCGCTACACCATCTTCCACAAAGATTAACTCTGCAAACCAATCCCTCCTTTTATGCCCAAGGTGGTCAATGACTTGTATCTAAACCAATCTGTCCATCTACCCACTTTCTTTCCCTCCCCTACTAATGAAGGGGAGAGGATTCTGCACTCCTTGGATGTGCACAGGGAACTAAGGTTCTATCTGGGCAAAACCAAAACCATTAGGAAAACTAACCAGCTCTTTGTTTCCTTTCACCCCAGAGCCCTGGGCAAGGCAGTCTCCAAACAAACCATCGCATGCTGGATCAGGAAAACTATTTGCCTCTGTTACTCCCGCCATGGAAAAGACCTCCCAGTGGGAGTAAAGGGCCATTCCACTAGAGCTGTGGCCATCTCCAGGGCTTTCATGAAAGGTATGGACACAGCATCCATTATGGAAGCAGCCACATAGGCCACTGTCCACACTTTCACCAAACATTGCAAACTTTACCAAGTTTCCAGAGCTTGGACAGGATTCGCCAGGGCAATCCTGCAAGGATTTGTAGAATCCTCTTCAACAACCACCACCCTCTCATCCTCATAAGTTGTTGTATGCTCCCACAACTAGAATACTGCAACATAGGAATAGAAGGACATAGAATAGTTGTGTAAAATCTTACCATAACCATAGATGGCCTTCTCTTCCATGTTGCAGCATTCCTTCACACCCACCAATACCCCCAAGTCACTTTCCTTTACCTGTCCTATCCATACTACAGTAGGGCACACCAGGTCACACACCTGGAAACAACTGGCATTCTTCTTGCTGGGCCTTCGATGTTCTTCATGTTTCACTGTTGCCGTCATTACATTTGGGTTATCAGCTTTGCAGTAGCCCTCAGTCGGCATGATTAACGAAGTCTTGGGTCCTGCGTCGGTTGCTGTCCCTTCTTTCATGATGTCAGGTCGTCGGGGGTATAAAACATGCAGCCGACGCCATTGCATTAGTCTTTCTTGCCGTGCGGTGCCCGAAGCAGAAACCGTTCACAAGTGCCGGTCGGCCGACTCCTGAAATTTTCGTTTTCGAGTTTCTGAACAGAAGTCTTCAACTAAAGCCAAGTACCCTGTTGGGGAAACGTTTTCTTGCTCCTTACCGATGTCAGTAAAAGTTAATAATTGCATTACTTTGCTGTATGTTTTGTGCTTTCATCAGCACCATCTGTCGTCTGTATATCTTCGTCTCTAAGTATTTCGGTTCTCTGTTTAATTATCCAGAAATGTCGTCAGTTAGCCATCCGACTACCGGGATTCCGAAAAAACATTAAGACAGAGACAGGCCGCCGAGGTCCTAAACTGCCGACGACGCTTCTCCTAAGCCAGTCGCCAGTTCGCCGGTACTCCTTGAGGTGCTTTCGCAACCCCTGATACCCGCTACTTCTGACTCGCAGGCCTCTACTGAGACCCATTCAGAGTCCGGTATGCCGCAAGATGCTTCAACTGTGGAACCTGCGGATGGGTCCGGAGCCGCTGTGCAGGCACCAGCTTTTGAGGGTGTATTCAGGCCTACAGACTTGCATATTAAACTGACGCCTCCATCTTCATTTAGGCCAAAATCTCAGACCATGCCTAAGAAACAGATGCCCAGACCGCATGCTCAGGCCTCTAGGCCTAAAAAACAAATAAGAATGGCTGAAGGTCTTATAACTCTAATCGGGGGAAGCCAACCTCCCCCTTCTAAGAGACCTAGGATAGAAGTTGTTTATGAATTTTCTGACCATGATTCTGATTTTTCTGATTCTTCTGATGATCTGGATTTGCCCATATCTACTTATGAGGATTCTGATGCAGAGGACTATTCCTTCTGCTTCCCTTCCAGAGGATTTTTCTTTTGGTGAGAACTTACATACGCTAAGGGAACATTTCCACTGGGAAAGCCAGGTTTTTTCTGATTCAAACTCGAGGCTTGGGGATTTCTTACTCCTGCCTCAGCATAGACCTTAAGCTATACCTCTTGATGATGCCTTTTCAGAATCAAGTTTGGCTCCTGATTCTTTACCTGCTTCTCCCAGAAAACCTGAATGATATTACAGGGTTCCTGATTCACACAAGTTCCTTTTCAAAAATCCTATTGTGGATCCAGAGACTACTTCACAGGGACCTAAGGGCATTAAGGCTGCTTCTGCTAAAAATCCTACCCCCACTGGTAGGGACTCCAGGGCGCTGGATGGGGTAAGAAGGTTTACACTTCTGCAGCCTTGTCTATTAGGGCTTTAAACTGCCAGTTTCATATGTTAAAGTATCAACATGTTATTGGATTGCCTAAACAGAAAAATTATGTTGATTCCTGACTGTGCTGAACATAAAGAATTACAGGATTTAATGCATTCTGCTGAACAGGTTGGAAAAGGTACTTTGCAATGTGGATTTGGTTCGTTAGAGGCCTCTTGCAGGGCTGCTGTTACTGGGTCTGTGCTCAGAAGGCATGATTGGCTTAAGAAGCAATCTTTGCCTGATCATGTTAAAGCTAAATTGTTGGATGCTCCCTTAAATCAGGACCGCCTGTTTGGCAACAAGGCTGAGGAAATTCTTAAAAGGATGGAAGATAAAGCTAAATCTATGCAGACTGTCAAAGATTTCTTACAAGTTCAGCCTCCTAGATTTAGTACACACTGGCCCTCTAAGAATTGGTCCTTTCCGGCTCCTTCCAGCAGAAACCCCAGGTTTCAGTCCCAAGGGACACACAAGACTGAGCAGTGGGGGGTTTCCACTCCCAAATCTGGGAGTAGTAAGACTCCCCCCTATGGAAAACTGTCTCAGTGACTTGCTTTTAAAATTTCCAAGCACTTCCCAACTGAATGCTCCTTGAGGCGGAAAGATTGGTCTGCAGGCCAAAAACTGGGAACTCATTACCCAGAACAAATGGGTTTTAAGTATAGTGTCCCAAGGATACAGATTTCACTTCCACACGTTACCAACTCCAAGCGGGTGGCTAGAACTACCCCCAAATCAGTGGGCAGAGGCCCAAAATCAGGTACTCTCTCTCTTAAACATGGAGGCTATTCAGTTGGTACCAGAAGAGGAAAAGGGACTAGGTTTCTATTCGAGACTTTTCCTTGTACCCAGAAAAGGCAGCACATGGTGTTCTATCCTGGACCTTTCTACTCTAAACACCTTCATGGTGATTCCAAAATTCAAAATGCTGACGCTTCAGCAGCTGCTTCCTATGCTAGGCAAAATGCATGGTTAGCAACACTAGACTTAAAAAAGCATACCTGCACATCCCTATCAGGGAGTCTTGCAGAAGATACCTACGCTTCAGAGCAGGCTACATCAGTTCTCTGCACTGCCCTTTGGCTTATCTACTGCGCCCAGGGTATTCACAAAGTGCCTAGCTCCAGTCATTGCATTTTGCAGGCAAAGAAATATTCAAATATACCCATACCTGGACGATTGTGTAATTCAGGCAGAAAGCCAGGACATACTTTTGAATCATCTGGCTTTTGTTCAAAGGGTACTGACTTGTCTGGGGTACACCATAAACGAAAAGGAATCGCACCTGGTACCCTGTCGTCAAATTACATTCCTGGGACCAAGTTTGAATATAACTTCCCAGATGGTTTTCCTCATGCCAGAGAAACTGATTCATTTGACAACTTACTTCAAACAACTGGTGGCCACACAAACCCAGCTATCTGCAAGGCAAATTCTGCAAGCCTTTGGGTTCATGCATTCTTCTAATTCCATATGCAAGGCTGCATATGAGGAAACTACAATGGTGTCAACATTTACAGGATCTAGAAGCAAGGATTCCAGTCATGCCTTGCCTATGCCTAGAGTTCCTTTGGTGGGCAGAGGCCTGCCACCAAAACAGGGGACTACCATTCACACTACCCCTGCCGCCCACATTTTAACAAACGCATCAGACTATGCATGGGGAGCTCACCTGGCAGGGAAGTGTATTCAGGGCAAATGGAACCCAAGTCAAATGCATCTGCACATAAATCAAAAGGAAATGTTAGCTGTACAGAATGCACTGACAGCCTTCAAGGACCACATTCTTCCAGGACAACTAATGGTAAAGACGGACACCACCACTGTAATGTGGTACACAAACAAGCAGGGGGTACTCATTCTTACCCCCTCTGCAGACTAGCCATGGCATTGTGGAACACTGCCTTGAGCAACCAAGTGAATCTACAAGCTCAGTTCCTGCCAGGAAAACTAAATACCCTGGCAGAGACGGTCTAAGCAGAAATCTAATGGACCCACACGAGTGGAAACTGGAACCAAGGATTTTCAACATGTTGGCAAGCAAATGGGGGATCCCAGATATAGACCTGTTTGCCTACCCCCGGAACCATCAATTGGACAAATTTTGCACAAGGATTCCCCACAAGCTAGGTTGGAAAGTGGGATGCTCTGTCCTTCAGCTGGGAAAAACCTATCAGTTTATGCCTTTCCTCCTCTGCCTCTGCTCTCCAAATTACTACTAAAGATCAAACAGGACAAGCCAAGGACGATTTTTAATTGCACCGGACTGGCCTCGCCAACACTGGTACCCACTCTTGCGCAGTATGTCACGCTTGGCTCCATGGCACCTGCCTCAGACTCCTTCCCTGTTGCCTCAGCAGGAGAACCAGATTCTGAACCCTCAGCTGCAAACCCTGAACCTAGCAGCCTGGCTAATTACATAATCTCTCCATTACCATCCCTCAGTAAATCAGTGATGGATATCATTTATAGGCAAGGAGGCCCAGTACCAGAAAATCTTATGCTGCAAAATGGAAATTCCTTGAGATTTTGTGCTGGAACCAATCTCAAGGAATGAATGCAGCAGTGCCCAGTTTACCTCATATTCTACAATACTTGACTGAGATGCTTCATAAGGGCTTGTCCTTTTCCTCCATCAAAATTCATGCCTCAGCCATTTCAGCTCATTATAGCACGGAGCCTCCACTCTTCTCTCCCCCACTGCTAAAGCAGTTCCTCAGAGGGGCCAAAAACTTAAGGCCACCAAGGAGAGCTCCAACTCCAGCCTGGGATCTTAACTTTGTCTTGGAGAAACTCACTCTTCCTCCTTTCGAGCCAGCTGCTACTGCAGATTTAAAATTTCTTACCTGGAAAACAGCTTTCCTTTTAGCTATCACTTCTGCAAGAAGGGTATCTGAATTACAGGCCCTTATGGCAGTGGAACCTTTCATCATCTTTCATGCAGACAGGGTGTCCCTCAGAACCAATCCCTCCTTCATGCCCAAGGTGGTATCCAGTGTGGCTCTTAATCAGTCCATTCATTTGCCTACCTTCTTTCCTAACCCACAGAACAAAGGGGAACGGACACTGAACTCTTTAGATGTGCACAGCCAGCTTAAGATTCTACTTGGACAGGACTAAACCTCAAAGGAAATCTGAACAACTGCTGGTGGCATTTGCTGCAGGGACAGAGGGGAAAGCCATTTCAAAACAAAATTTCAAAATGGATAGGCTACTGCATTATTTTCTGCTATAAGTTCCATGGAAAACATATCACACAGGGCATCAGACCCCATTCAACCAGGGCTGCATCTACCTCTACAGCCTTTCTCAGGGGCATCCCTACTAGGGACATCCTAGAAGCTGCTACCTGGAGTTCTGTACATACTTTCACCAAGCATTATCATTTGCCAATTTTCTCTAAATCCAGAGCTGGTTTTGCCACTGCAGTCTTGCAGAGCCCTTATAGCTGGTCCTAATTCTAGTTAAATTCCTCCTCCCAACCTTAGCTTTGGGAATCTACCCAAATGTAATGACTGCAACAGTGAATCACGAAGAACATAGTACAGTTGTGTACACTTACCAAAAATGTAGATGTTCGAGCATATTCACTGTTGCAGTCCTGGTTACCCTTCCTCCAGCCCCCTTTCTTCTTTTGGCTATACCACTACTCTCACTTACTATGCTCAAAAAGCTTTTTGGTGTATTTGCTTTTTTGTTGGAGGTAAATCCTTGTATTTATAGATTTAATTGCTTCCCATTAGGGGGGCACCTGACATCTGGGGCAAGGAAAACTGATGTAATGGTATTGGCTGCATGTTTTATACCTGACGACCCGACGTCATGGGAGAAGGGAAAGCAACAGATGCAGGACCCAAAACTGTGTTAATCAGGCCGTCTGAGGGCTACTGCAAAGCAGATAACCCAAATGTAATGACTGCAACAGTGAATGCACTCTAACATCTACATTTATGGTAAGTATACACAACTGTACTTTGAGGGTTGTGCGTGCAGACGTCACATTTAAGGCACCTAGTTTATGGCCTTACGTCAGACGTCCCACGCACACTGCACACAACAGCCAAGCTGCAGCTTTTGTATAGGATCCGACGTACGAGTTGCCTGAGGGCAGGGAATCCCACAGCTAGAATACTGCAACATGGAAGAGAAGGGCATCTATAGTTATGGTAAGATTTTACACAAGTATTTTTTTTTCACTTATGTCTCTCAAACTTTGTAAGGGCTTTTTGAAAGGAACCTTAATGCTAAGGCCTTTGTTTAAAGAGCCCATTGCTCGATGGGATTTACCCTTGGTCCTACATTCTCTCATTTCATCCCCTTTTGAACCTTCGGCAACTTGTAATTTAAAGTTTTCGTCCTGTAAAACTTTGTTTTTAATAGCTGTCACTTCAGCCAGAAGAATGTTGGAAATTTAAGCCCTATCCTGCAGAGCCCCCTATTTAATTTTTTATAAGGACAGTTTCTCTCAGAACGAATCCATCTTTTTTGAGAAAAGTTCTTTCAGAATAGGATATCAATCAAACCTTACATCTTCCAGTCTTTTTCTGTAATTTTTCTAGTAGTGGAGAGTATTGTTTGCACTTATTAGACATTCACAGGCAGTTAAGTTTTTTTCGTCATAGAACAAAGGACATCAGAAAATCTTACCATTGTTTGTTGCCTTTTCCTCCCTTACTCTAGGTATCCCAGTTTCTAAGGTTACCTTAGCTAAATGGCTTTGGGATTGTATCAACTTTATCACTCAAAAGGACTTCACCCAACACATCCAGTGAGGGCTCATTCAACTAGAGCCGTAGCAACTTCTGCAGTTTTTCATGCTAGAGCTTCCTTAGGTAACACTTCCTCAACTACCTGGGCGTCTCCTCATACCTTTTATTAGTCATTACAAACTGGACCAGGCCTTTAGTGGACATTCATCATTCGGTTCGATGATACTCCGGAATATTTTTTTGAGAGACCTTCCAAGATTCAGGAAGCTAGGGATTTTGTCCCACAGTCACGGATTGAGTGAAGATTGACATCAGGTAAAGAAGTTATGTCTGTCTTACCATAATGTTCCATCTGTGTTGTCAATCTTCACGAATACTTGACGTCCCCCCCACCACCTAAGACTCTTAGTTGACTGAATATTCCCAAAGACTAGCTTCTTAATAGGGACACAGATATGGTCTCTTATTACTTGTCTGTCTCTCACTATTATAGGCAAACATGACCGGAGGTTATTTAGTGAAGGAGTATTATAGCTAGAGCTTAGCTCGAGTTTTGGGAGGCGCAAGCTGGAAAAACGGCCTAGTTGGTTCCAAGACTTGTAACAGAGCCCACAGTCAAGGATTAGTGAAGATCGACAACACAGATATAACGTTATGGTAAGACAAATTTTTTTTAAAAGGGTGTTGGAGAAGAATAAGAATACTTTACTATCAGTAAAAGTTTTTTCAGTACCATGTCCCTGTGGTTAATGGGTATTATCCCCTCAAAAACTTGATCCTCTCCACAGAGGCAGAAAAAAAAGCAAATGAGGCAATATCCTCCTGCAGGGTAGAAAATGACAAGACCAAGTAAGTGAATCCATGAGGCCCTCTGGGCAGGGATAGTCTAGGAATACAGGCTGAAACTCAACATTATCCCTTGCCACCCCAGCCCACCACACCTTTAGAGCACCATCCTCCCGAAAAATCACTATCTAACAAACAAAAGGCTACTCTGTGAAGGAGTGTGGTGGGGTGAGGGTGGAGTATCAAAACAGTTTAGTATTTAAAATATATTCTCATGGATACAGACTTGTATGTTGGAAATTCTTCTTTTACCAGAGGGGAAAAAATGCTTATAGTGCATCTCCTCTCTCTCTCTCTGATACTAGGAATCATTCCTGACCCCCTCATGTACCTAATCAAAAGCCCTCTTGTTGTTTGAGAGGAGAATGAGGTGTCCCAGTGCAGCATACATAGTTTATTTGTATGCTTTGCCAATTTCTGCACTCCAGTGCCCAATGTACAGTTATGTAAGGCTGTTGGGGATTGGACTGTATACTTCTGTTCACCCCAAAAGTAATCCCTAATCTTACACTTCAGGGCAGTGTGTTCCAGTTTAAGACCTCTGACTCACACTCAAAATAAATTTAAATGTCACACACACTTATGGGAAGCCTGATTTTCAGCCGTGTCCTCTCCCCACTACAAATGGTAAATGCTGCCACCAGAGTCAGACAGGTATACACACCCTTCAAAGGGTGATTAGTTATTAAAAATTAAAGTTAAATGTAAAATTAAATGATGGGTATGACCAGAAGCAGCTAGGCATTCAAGGTGACCTGGGGACTATCAGACTGGTATAAACACACTAATCTCTAAAGAATGCACGGATTGTCCAGCCACATTGTAAAGTAATGAAAAACATTTAATAATAAGTAAATTGATTACAAGAACGTAAATCAATAACTTTCCATAAACACCAGAATTCAGTCACCAGAAATGCAAAATTAAACTGTAGGACAGAGTCCATCATTTTAAGAAAACTCTATGTAAGTAATTAAACTTTCCTAATCTAACTAGAAAATACTGTCCCTGATTTAATCTAAAACATAACAGCAAGGCAAAGGCAAGCTTACCATTTTTGGCAAGTCTTTTTGCTCGGGTATCTACTGCACAGCACTGTAACTTACTCCAGCTCTTGGCCAGCTGCCCTACAGCTGACCTCAGCAGTCTTATAGTCCAGATTAATGGTCTCAACTATCTTATTTTAAAAATAAGTCAGTTGTTTGAAAGTTTTTTTTCCTGTCAGTCATCTTTTCAAATCACCTAGCAACCAGGAACATTCTAATGACATCATCTACTGATCAGTTGATCCTTCACAGACATTTTGTAATTTAGAATCTCCCTCGCAAACATGCAAAACACTGAGATTCTTTAAGCATTTTGTCTAAACAGGGAAATACTCAACATTTTAAAAACTTATGTACATTGTCACAGTTGGACATCCTGGCATACAGTACAAGTTGATCTGAGAATGCACACAAATCTAACACAGATGAGTGGTTTTCATTTACTTCACATTCACCATTGAAGTAGTGATCCAGTGTCCGTCTGTGTGGGATGTCCGGTCTGGTCGAATCCAACCTCTGTACCTAGAGTATTGGATCTGAGACTTCTGACTTCTCCACTACCTGCAATTCCCTCCTCCTCCTAGCCGATTTAACATTGATCTTGTTTGCTGCCTGTTAGACCAGATGTGTGTTCCGAGAGTGCTAACACATTCACAATAAGTGAAAGCTATTTTTGAGTAAAAGCTTCACTCTTCCCTTAGGATAGTTAAGTTTTTTCTTCTAGGTAAGGATTAGTATCGATAGGTTTTTAGGTGTTTTAGATAGCACTCTGGAAAACATTTTGTATTAGGTTTTATATATACTCACACACAGACACACACACTAATTTGTACCGCCCACACAGATTTTTTTACTAATAGTTCTATTGTATTTGAAAAGTAAGTTGTAAATTTTCTGTGTCATAAGTTTGATGGTCGTGTTTCACTGTTGCAGTCATTACAATTGGGTTATCCTGCTGGCAGGCTACCCACAGTCGGCGTGAGTTCCAAAGTCTAGGTCCTGAGTCTGTTGCTTTCGCCTCTTCCCTGACGTCAGTGCGCCAGGGGTATATAAGATGCAGCCGACGCCATTTTCTTCAGTCTTTCTTGCCGCGTGTTGCCCGAAGCAAAAGCAGTTTGCAAGTGCCGGTCGGCCGACTCCTGAAGTTTTCAAATTCGAATTTCAGATCCGTAGTCTTCATTAAAGCTAAGTACCCCATTGGGGAAACTTTTTTCTTGCTCCAGACCGATGTCAGAAAAAGTTAATAACTGTATTTCTTGTGGGAAACAAATACCTCATAAGGATTTTCATTCTTACTGTATTCCTTGCCTAGGCCCTTACCATAACGTTGCTAGTTGTTGGTTTTGTGCTAGATTTAACCAACGGACTATTAAGCGTCGGTACGATTTTGCATTTCATTACTTTGGCAGAAGATTTAATTATATAATGCCGTTGGATCAGCCGACAACCGGAGTTTACAAAAAGAAAAGGACAGGCATCCGAGATCCAAAATTGACAACGAGGCTTCTTCTAGGCATGTCGCTGGTTCTCAATGAGGTGCTTCCGCAGCCCCTGCAGCCCGCTACCTCAGAGCCACAGTCCGCTTCCGACTCCCACGTGGAGCCGACTGGGTCTCTGGAAACTCAAGGTATTGGACACTCGGAAATTATTCCCTCAGATGGGTCCGGAGCCGCTGAGCAGGCATCAGCTTCTGAGGGTGTTTTCAGGCCTATTGAGTTATATGTAAAACCTCCTTCAGCTACAAAGGCTAAAGCAGCTCTAAAGACAAAGAAACAAGTGCAGCATTCACCTGGACAGGCCTCTTAGCCTAAAAAACTGATGCTTAAAATGGCTGAAGACCTTATTACTTTGATCAGGGGTTCCCATCACCCTCCTGAAAAGAGGCCTAGGCGAGAGTTAGAATATGAATCTTCAGACCAGGTTTCCATTTCCTCTGATTCCTCCTCTGAATAGGATTACTCTATTCCTCCCAATGTGGATTCTCATGCTGAAGAATCTTATCCCTTCAACCTCTCCTCCTGAGGATTATTCTTTTGGGGAAACGCTGCATATTATGAGGGAGCATTTCCACTGGGAGAGCCAAGATTACCCGGAATCCAAGAAAAGGCTGAGATTTCCTTTTATTGCCCAAGCACAGGTCCCTTGCTATCCCGCCTATTTTAGACATTGTAGATGATGTATTTACAGAGTCCAGTTTTTCTCCAGACTCTTTACCACCAGCACCTGTTAAGCTAAACAGATACTACAGGGTTCCTGATTCACATCAATTTCTCTACAAGAACCCTGCAGCTGACCCAGAAACCATCTCTCAGGGTCCCAAAGGGGTCAAGGCTTCTACTGCAAAAAACCCTATCCCCTCTGATAGGGATTCTAGGGCCCTAGACAGATGGGACAAAAAGATTTATACATCTGCTACCTTGGCTGTAAGAGCTTTAAATTGCCAGTTTCATATGCTCAAGTATCAGCAATGTCTTATATCTTTGCTTAAACAGAAAATGCCAGCAAATACAGAATGTGCAGACAATAAAGAAATGCAGGATTTATTGCATGCAGCAGAACAAGTTGGAAAGCATACTTAGCAATGTGGTTTTGATTCTCTTGAGGCCTCCTGCAGGGCCGCTGTTACAGGTTCTGTCATTAGGAGGCATGCTTGGTTAAAAGAACAAAATTTGCCGGATCATGTTAAAGCAAAACTGTTAGAAGCTCCTTTACAGCATGATACTTTGTTTGGTGCTAAAGTAGAAGAAGTGTTGAAGAAAATGGAGGACAAGGCTAAATCTATGCAAACAGTCAAGGATTTCTTGCAGGTACAGCCTCCCAGATTTAGCAGGAACTGGCCTACAAAAAATTGGTCCTTTCCAGTGTCGGATGTATCACAAAGGGGCAGATACAGATGCCCCAGAGGCAGATCACAGCCCCAAAGGCAGATCACAGCCCCAAGGCTCATACAGGCCTAAACAATGGGATGCTTCTACCTCCAAGAGTGGAGAGGAAAAATCACAGCCATACAGGAAACCGTCTCAATGACTTTCCACTTCCAGCACCAAGCACTTATCTTTTGGCAGCCCCTTTTAGGAGGAAAGCTAGCACTTTTTTCACAAAATTGGCACATGATCACCCAGGACAATTGGGTTCTAAATATAGTTTCACAAGGCTACAGGTTCCACTTTCACACCCTGCCAAGGCAAAATGGTATGCCAGACCTGCCACGCAATCAATGGGCAGAGGCACACAAACAGGTTTCATCCCTCATGGATATGAGGGCCATTCAACAAGTACCAGAACAAGAGCAGGGTCACGGATTCTATTCAAAACTGTTCTTGGTGCCCAGAAAAGACAAAGCCTGGAGACCAATACTGTACCTATCTATTCTAAACACATATCTGGATATTCCAAAATTCAAAATGTTGACTCTACAGCAGCTTCTGCCCATGTTGGGCAAGAAGGCTTGGCTTGTAACTTTAGATATAAAAGAGGCATACCTGCATGTCCCAATCAGACAAACATGCAGAAGATACCTCAGATTCAAAGCTGGCTCAATGAACTACCAATTCTCTTCACTTCTCTTTGGCTTATCTACTGCACCCAGGGTCTTCACAAAGTGCCTGGCACCAGTAATTGCATTTTGCAGTCAAAGAAGAATACAAATATATCCTTACTTGGATGACAGCCTTATTCAAGCGGAGAACAAGGACATTCTCCTGCAGCATCTGGCATTTGTAAAAAGATTAATGACAAGTCTAGGGTACACAGTAAACCAGAAGAAATCAAAACTTGTACCCTCTCAAGAGATAATATTCCTGGGTGCAAGCTTAAATACAACTGCCCAGATGGCTTATCTCACTCCAGACAAACACAGCCAACTGACTACTTATTTCAAAATGTTAGCAACAAAGACCTAGTTATCTGCAAGAAAAATTCTGCAGGCCTTTGGTTTCATGGCATCCTGCATTCTGCTAATTTCATATGCAAGACTGCATATGAGGAAACATCAATGGTATCTAAAAAGTGTTTGGACTCAACATTGCCACAGCTTGGAAACAATAATTACCCTCATTCCCTGCCTGCAACAGGAGTTTCAATGGTGGGCAAAAGCCTGTCGCCACAACACGGGACAGCCATTCACCTTACCCACAGCCAGGCATACATTGACGACATGCATCAGATTACGCCTGGGGGGGCCATATGGCAGGAAGATGTATTCAGGGCACATGGTCCACAAGTCAAATGCATCTACACATCAATCAAAAAAGATGCTAGCTGTTCAGAATGCCCTAACAGCCTTCAAGGATCAACTTCATTCAAGACAACTACTAATAAAGACGGACAATACTACAGTCATGTGGTACATAAACAAGCAGGGAGGCACATATTCCTACCCCTTCTGCAGGCTAGCCATGAACTTGTGGCACGCAGCATTGACTTACCAAGTACATCTGCAAGCTCAATTCCTGCCAGGAAGGAAATATACTCTGGCAGACGAACTAAGCAGAAACCTATTTGGATCCCCAGGAGTGGAAATTGGATCCACAAGTCTTTAGCATGATAACAAGGACCTGGGGATGCCCGGACATAGACCTATTTGCCTCCCCTCACAGCTACCAACTACAAAGATTCTGCACAAGGACTTATCACAAGCAAGCATGGAAAGTGGATGCTGTATCTTTCAGCTGGAAAAATCTAACAGTATATGCCTTTCCTCCTCTGCCTCTCCTCCCCAAGGTACTCCTCAAGGTCAGACAAGAGAAACCAAAAATGATACTGATTGCCCCAGACTGGCCCCGCCAGCACTGGTACCCAACCCTAAAGAGCTTGTCTCACTGCCCAGCCTGGACATTACCTCATATTCCTCACTTATTGACCCAACAACACCGTCCGATACTGCACAGCCAACTCAAAACCTTAAACTTGGCGGCATGGCAGATAATATAGCCTCTCAAGATGCACCTCTCTCTAAAGCAGTGATGGATGTTATTTTGGAGGCCAGGAGGCCTAGCACCAGAAAATCTTATGCAGACAAATGGAAGAGATTCTGTGCTCGGAACCAAGCACAAGGTATTGACACGATTGTTTCAAATATTCCTCAGATTTTGCAGTACTTGACTGAGATGCTGGATAAAGGCCTTTCCTTTTCATCAATTAAAATTCATGCCTCTGCCATTTCAGCTCATTACAATACAGAACCACCTATTTTTTTCTCATCCGTTACTGAGGCAGTACCTCAGAGGGGCCAAAAGCATAAGACCTCCAAGGAGAGAACCAATACCTGCATGGGACCTCAACTATGTCTTGGAAAAACTCACACTGCCTCCGTTTGAGCCAGCCTCTGCAGCTGACATAAAATTCTTATCCTGGAAAACAGCTCGGCTCCTAGCAATAACCTCCGCTAGAAGAGTCTCGGAGTTACAGGCACTCATGGCTGTGGATCCTTTTATAATTTTCCATCCTGACAGGGTTCAGCTGAGTACAAACCCTACATTTATGCCTAAGGTAGTGTCCAGTGTGGCCCTCAACCAAACAATTCATTTGCCTACTTTTTATCCAAACCCACAGAATAAGGGTGAGAGAATTCTGCTTGGACAGAACTAAAGCTTTCAGAAAGACTGATAAACTTCTAGTGGCATATGCAGCAGCATCACAAGGAAAGCCCATCTCAAAACAGACTATTTCAAAGTGGATAGGCCATTGCATTCGTTTCTGCTATTCACAGCATGGCAAATCAGTGCCTAAGGGCATTAGGCCACATTCAACCAGAGCAGCAGCCACTTCAGCAGCCTTCCTCAGAGGAGTACCAACCAAAGACATCTTAGAGGCTGCAACTTGGAGTTCAGTGCATACCTTTACAAAGCACTATCACTTACCTCTCTACTCTAAATCCAGGGCAGGCTTTGCCACTGCAGTTCTGCAGAGCCTTATAGCCTCTCCTAATCCTGTTTAGCTCCAGACTCCGAACCTTAGCTTTGGGATTCAACCCAATTGTAATGACTGCAACAGTGAAATACGATGAACATAGTACAGTTGTGTACCTACCATACATGTAGATGTTAGAGTGTATTTACTGTTGCAGTCCAGGTTACCCTCCCACCATCCCCCCCTTTTTTTTCATTGCTGGGACCGATCTGTACGTTTCTCCTCTATACAACCTATGTTGGTATTTGCTTGTAGATGAAGGAAAAGTTTTTTTTGGTGTATGCATGCTTATTGGCATAATTTAGCCTACCATTTTAGGGGCACCTGACATCTGGGGCAAGAAAACGGAAGAAAATGGCGTCAGCTGCTTCTTGTATACCCCTGGCACACTGACGTCAGGGAAGAGGCGACAGCAACAGACGCCGGACCTAGACTTTGGAACTCAGGCCGACTGCGGGTAGCCTGCCAGCAGGATAACCCAATTGTAATGTCTGCAACAGTGAATACACTCTAACATCTACATTTATGGTAGGTACACAACTGTACTTTCTAATGTCTGAAAACTCCATTGATTTCAAACTCTCCTCAGCCTGCGGACATGATAGCCCCCCCCCCCAAACCTCCATTCCCTCTGTGTTTATTTCTAGGCCCTTTCAATTTACAGGATAGTTGCAGTATCTGTATATTCTTTGGTACCACAGCACTTCAAGGCATAAGGCAATGCCATATTCTCAAAGGCTTACTGTCTGCTCGGATAGGGTCCAAAATGTCCTCTGAGACCAAGGTACCTTCCACCTCTCTTTCAGATAAAAAGATTGAGGAAGAGAAATCCAAAGAAAAAGATCTAAAGAGAAACTGAGACAAACAAGTTGAATAGATCCAGAAACCTTTTTTTCAAATTTTCTACCCTCTCTTCTGGACTCAAAACACTGTTAAGGTATGGCACCAACATTGTCAAGGCACTTGGATCCAACTGCAGCTCTGGTGTCAATTCCCTCCATGACTTTTTCTCTGGGACCAGGCAGCCCTAGACGTCACTCACTGATACTTCAACAAAAGCTGCCATTGAGACCAGTGTCTTTAGCTTCTTCAAGGTCTGGTCAATCCACCAGACGTCTGACTGATGGATGTCTGCAGTATGAGGAGGAATTTCCTGAGGGCGCTGATCCATCTGGGGGTTTTCCCAGTCCCATCCCTGAGGAGAGGGCTGGAAATAAGCCGTTTGACACTATCCAGTCTTTTTCTGACAGTTGGCTTTTCCTGAGCCAAAGATCATGGGTCTGAACTCCTCTGCCACACCAGCTTCACATCTGATAGTCTGAAAACTTTAGCTTCAACGTCTTCCTTCACTCTCTTGATAAGAGTGCCAGAATCATAGTGTTTGGATTTGAGCTCTGACTGAGTCAACTCTGAAGGTTTTGGAGCTGCTCCTCCACCTTGGTGCTTTGGCTGTAGGCAGCTCTGTTCAGAGGTCATCCTCAGAGATTACCGCTTTTGGAGTTGGGAAACCTATTAACTCTTCTAATAGAGGTAGTTTCTCCTCCGCTTCATTAGCGGAGTGTGCTTTAACACTGTGGAGATGGCTTTGGCTGGACCAAAGAGACTCATGCATGCACAGAGTTCAAATCCATCCCAACTCCTAGTGGATTCTGTGCTTCTTTCCTCTCATTTGGGTCAGCAGGGACAGACAAACCCAATCAGCTTTGAGACCGCTTGACATTCAAGCTCCCCATCTTACTCTGAGGTGTCTCCATCAGAGTGCCCCTGAGACGTAGCTTCAAGAAAATGGCATGCAAACAGAAACAGAGACCCCTGTCCTGATTCTGTCATGGAAGACACAGACTTTGATGATGTAGAAGGTTCCC
This sequence comes from Protopterus annectens, assembly GCF_019279795.1. Classification (NCBI taxonomy): domain Eukaryota; kingdom Metazoa; phylum Chordata; order Ceratodontiformes; family Protopteridae; genus Protopterus; species Protopterus annectens. Next base: position 669,612,320 of record NC_056747.1, on the reverse strand, counting down.
CCAGACCCCCCCCCAGGACATTTCTTTCAGGAATATTCTAGATTTGGTAAAGCAGAGTAGGAATGGTCCACAAACTTTCTGACAAGTCCATGTTCCTTGAAGCCTTTGGGTCTAGACCATTGACATCCTGGTTGGTCCCACCTCATGACGCCTTAATAGATATCACCACTTAGAAGGCTTGGAAGAAACCTGATGTAGCAGAGCTTACCTGAAACAAAACCAAACAATTTTGGTCGCCTTCAAAAGATAGAACCCCCCCCATAGACACTATGTTGATGTCAGCAGCCAGAAAGAAGGAACTGTCTGAGGAAAGTTCCTCTTTCCATCCACAGTAAACCAACATAACCAGTACACAAGGATAAAGGAACCTTGGTTTTGGAGTTTCCTCTGCCCATCCCCCCTAACAGAAAGTCAAGGGCATTGGACAACGTAGGGAAACAGATCTTCATCAGTGACTTGTACATTTGAGAAGCTGAACTCTCTAGCACCTTGTACATTTCCAGCGAGACTTGATCTAGGAGCTTTCCAAGTCTGTTTTGGGTAATTTACCTATGGATGCCCAAAAGATGGTGGATGCCCAAATGTCTACACTGCAATCTACCTCAAATGTGACCGTGCAACTGCAATCTAATGGAGCTGATGCTACATTAAAGGCAGCAGGTACAGGTATTTACATGCTTGGATGCAGTTATGCGATCTTGTGGAATATTTCAAGTTATCCTTTCAGTGCCCCCTGTGATGGTTCACCCTGTTTGGACATAAAGTAAAAGAAACTCTTACCAGGAGTGAGCAGTATGGTTAAACATGTCCGCTGTGGGAGTAAGTTTTTCAGCTTCTCAGTGATCCCTTTCCAGGAATCAAAGTGGAGTTAGAAAGCTGTGGTTCAAAGAATCCCAAGGTTTTTACCAGGACTCTCCTGGGGATGGACCTCCCCGAGGCAGAAGTAATCCAAATGGATGCTGCCCAAGAGGAAGAAGGGGACTGCAAAACCAATGTTCCCATGAGCCCTTAACTGGGAAATTTTACCAGTGTCTGTGAACCGGTGCCAGACTACTGCATTCACAAAGTACTAAATGAATGTCCTAAATCCCAAAAAAAAAAAAAAAACACCTCAGTTGGTGGCATGGCGTTCTAAAAGCAGCTGGAGGAAGCATGGTCTTGCACCCTTTAGTCTGGCAAGCCTTAAGTTGTAATTCATGGGTGCCATGTATATTCACTAGAGGCTATACCGTACCCTTTTTGGCTTCCCCAAAGAAAGGCTATACCGTACCCTTTTTGGCTTCCCCAAAGAAAAGATTAAAGATTCCCAATGTGCTGCCCAGTCAGTTGGAATCCACTGCAACAGAAGTTTGAGTTGTTAAAAGTCATCCAGCTGGTCCTCGCAGATCAGTTAGGATCTGGAGATTATTCCTGGTTCTTTGTTTCAAAAAATACAGGGGACCTCCGACCAATGTTTGATCTCAGCTACCTAAATTGGTATGTCAGAGTTCCAGATGGTCATGGTACAGTCCATTCTACCTGTACTGACAGACAACTGGATGTGCTGTGTCGATCTCCAGGATGCCTACTGTCACATTAGGGTTCAGAGGCAATTCAGTAGATTTCTTAGATGACAAAAGCTTTTCTAAAGGGAACGTTTTTATTGAGACCACCTCTGTACCTTAGTGGTCCAGTTCCACCTAGGGATATTACAGTTTTACTACAGTATCTAATGCAGAAACACCTTGAACTTGTAGCATTAACAGATTTAAAATTAGTCTCTTGGAAGACTGTCTTTCTGATTGCCATTATGTCAACAAAATGAGTTTCGGAACTGCAAACACTTTCATGCAAGCCACCTTTTCGTACACTGCGGTGGTGGTGCTGCGGTAGCGTTGTCGCCTCACAGTAGAGTCATTGTCCTGTTCGATTCTAAGTCAGAGCGTCTTCTGTGTGGAGACGTGCATGAATGGGCATACCTTCGTTGAAGGTTGTGCATCAGGGCTGGCAACTTGACACGTAAGATTCTACTGCCAATCATTAGTGGACTGGAGTTCCGCTGTGGCGACCCCTAACCAGGAAAAGCCAAAAGACACAACAACAACCTTTCTGTAATTTCTACAAAGATAGTTTCAGTGAGAGCAATTTGCTAGTTCCTGTGTAAGGTGGCATCAGAATCAAACTTGAATCAACAAATTGATTTACTTGTGTTCTTTCCAAACTTTGCTAACAAGGGAGAACAACACCCTCCATACCTTTAAATGTCCAGAGACAACTCTGGTTTAATTTACATCATACTAAAAACATTAGGAAGTCAGACCAGGTATGCATCTTTTTCCAGGATAAAACTAGGACAACATGTATCAAAAGGTACGCTTTTTACGTGGCCAGCAGACTGCATTTCCTTTGTAAGACAAGAGGGCTGTCTTTACAGTCTAAACCTAAGGCTTACTCTACCAGAGCAGTGGCGACTTCAGCAGCATTTACCAAAAGTACCTGTCCGTGATATATGGTCACCAACAACTTGGTCAGCAGTTCATACCTTTATATCTCATAAGTTTGGTGTGCAGTCTAGAGTTCACACATCCTTTGTCTCTGCCATTCTCTGGAATGTCCTTCCTTGAGTCCACCAGGTCCTTTTTAGGTAGCTTGGGAATCTGTCTGTCCCACACATTGAATCAGACAAAAAAAAAAGACATTAGATGCAAAAGTTATGTACTTAATCCGTGTTGTCTTATTTTTGTCTGATTCATCTTCCCTCTCTCCTTTCCCCCTTCCAAATTGTCATTGTCATTTTACATCATCTGGGGCTCAATCAGACCTTGATGGGACCATCTCTGCATCCACTTTTTTTCTATAGTGAAGAATAGTATCAAATCCCATTTCTTTATTCCTCCCTGCAGTTTAGAGATGCTTTGAAGTCAGTTTGCAAACTTGATTTGACGTAAATCCAGCTGTTAGGAGGGAATTGTGGGTAGGGGTGGAGTCAGAGCTCTCAGATCCAGTAGTCTGGTATAAGACACTGAGGTCACATCTGACTGAATCAGACATCCCACATGTTGAACCAGGCGAAAGTAAGACAACATAAGTACGTAATTTTTGTTTTCCTCCCTCCACCTCTTTTCTTTTACTTCCTTGGGATTTCCTTATGGTTAGGGTGAATATAAACACCTTATTCCTTACCCCATTCCTTCTTTCTTTCCTTCCTAAGTTGATCTATTGTCTGGAGAGGTAGCTTAATAGATCCCTTCTTACCTGAGCAATCCTGGTCAGGAGTCCACTTCATAAAGGATCTATTCATGCTGTGGTCTCTGACCTTAACATTGGTGGTAAACCATGGCAAGAAAGCTAAAGATGACATGGGTGGATGCCCTTGTTCTACCAGTGATTTGCTGTTATCCATGTGGGGGGGGGGTGTCTGCCTATCCTGGAAGAGTAGGTTTGCCAAGCTCTGGAGGTCAGGCCAGGCATCAGTTCTCCTGAGGCACATGTCCCAAGAAGTTATCACTCCTGCAGTGGTGAACATAATCAAACATCAACATTTGCAATAAGTTCCAGACAAAACTGTTACTGTGGTGCATCATTAAGCTGAGAGTCGCTCACTCCTACAAGCTATGCAGACTTTAGCTTGTGTTGCAGAAGCTTTCGGTAAGTCTAGTAAACGGCTCTGAACTTTAAACCTGGAGATGTCTATACTGTGTCTATATTTACTGTTTGGTATGGAGTAGTGGACCTATCATGTCATGATAGCTCTAGAAAATAATCAACTTAACTGGCCAATTGTTTGTCAAAGGTAAAGATCAAAATATTACCTAGAATACAAGTTTTTTTTTTTTGTAAAGTTTTCAGCATTTCACTAAAAATGTCCCCTTGAGAGTTAAACATAACTTGATTTTACAAATATATTTAAACTAAGTGCACATTATAACTATGTATCAGTAAGGTAAATTGATGTAAAGATACTCGGACCATTGATTAAGTTGGCTTTCCAGACACTGGCCAGAACAACATACTAAGAGTTTACTGTGGTAACACTGCTCATTTATGGTTATGCATCCTTGATACTTTCATGTCCTTTTTTTTCCTTTCTCCTGTTGCTCATGCAAGTATTGTTGCACATTTGTAAGTTGCAGTTTCTTACTAGAAGATGAGTGATAATCTTAAAAAAATAAATAAATAAAACTTGGATGGTAATGAGCCGATATTGACTTCATAACAGTTTAGTAATGTTCTAACTGTAAAATGTCTTACTGAAAAAGTGTTAATGTGTTTAGTTGGCAGATGGCTTGCAGTATATATTTGCCCACGTGGGTCAGCTCACAGGAATGTACAGGTACAAATACAAACTGATGAGACAGATTCGTATGTGCAAGGACCTCAAACATCTCATTTACTACAGATTTAACACTGTAAGTACAGCTTAGAGCACATGGATTCACTATCTTAGAATTACTTGTTGCCATCTTGTTGAGAGTACACAAGTCTGAAATCTGTTAATGAAACACTTTGAAAAATTGTACATTAATTAAATTAAGAACTATTTGCGTCTTTTTGTGGTGCAACTCTGCCTTTTGTTTCTGTATTTTGTTTACAAAGAGACAGCAAGGGTGTGTTCACTTACCTTATGGAGTGGTATTTTATGTCCCTTATCATTTGTTTAATTTTGTAATTTGTCAAAGGCATCTCCTTTTTTTTTTTTAACAAGACTGAATTACAATGAAGAGGTCTATATTTTGCAGATAGTGATTGGAGATTAGTTGGTGTAGGGGCTAGTCCAGTATGTAGCTCAAACCAGAGTGTTTACTTTTTTCCCTTTTCACAGAGCATCTGAAGAGTGGTAGGTGCCTGTGGATCAAACAGTTTAGTTTACTTGCATTTTGACTGGGTTAGTCAAACTAGACCAGTGGCCTCTCTTTCAGAGGAAACGTGGTGGTATTTCTACTACAGACAAATTCAGCCACAGCACCAGGGAGCTTACCCTTCTCCTTTTTTGATAAGTGCATTGGAGTCTTTTACATCCGTTTGAGCTTACCACCAGCTCAGGTTGTTAGGCCCTTGGTTTAAAGTCTCATCTGAGGGCTAAACACTCTGGAGTGCAGCACCCCTTATACTTCACTGCAGTGTCAGTATTGTTAAATTGATCCAAATACCCTGGGTGGGAATAGAACACACACCCTTTTGATCTTCCAGGTGAGTATGCTACATTTTGGACTACTGGCACTGCTTATAGTAGAATCTTTTGTATATAGGAGTGTTGGGTGACTAGTTGGATTATCTTGGTGGAGGTAGTATATTGGAATGATTTTTCAAAAGTGAACTTTGTGGTGTGCTCTATTGTCTTAATAGTACTACATCAGGCTTGTTGCAGTGGATGAGCATTAGAGGGCTGCTTTTTATTACTGCTTTTCTTTAAGCCTCGAGTCTCCTGCATTTGAATCGTCCATGCAGTATCTCTGCTCCTTGTGACTGCTGTTCATTGTCCAGGTGAATGTGGTCCTGCATTGTTTGTGGGTCAGCCTGCAGTGGCTTGGTCAACTGAATGTGGCATCATGTGTAATACTGGTGGTAACTGCGTAAAAATTGTAATTCTAGATTATATTAACTATGTATGTCTGTACATAGGGTAGTTAAGGGCCTGTGCAGTACATTGATCATATTTTCATTGCAACGAGTTCAAACATATTTTTATGTAATTCTTTTTCCTGGTTTGTGTACTGGTCTAAAACTTATTTTCAGCCACAGTGTATGCACAAGGTACATTACAAATCCCACAAAATTTAGAACAAGTTTTCTCTGGTGGGTGGCTCAATAAAGGAAGATGTGTAGCACGCAATTCATCTTCAGAGTAATCTTAAGTTATCTTAACTTAACAGAATATGGAGAACATTCCAGTTGGTATAGGTAGTGTAACTTAGTCACAAATCTTGTCGTTGCGTAGGGTTTCAGCAGTTGTAGGTCCTTATTCCCTATTAGCACATTTTTTTCACTGTGATCTTCCTAAGATTGAGCCCAACACACATTGTGGATTGTCCTTTGGCAACTGCACTTATTGGAGAAGTGGGAGCTGAACATCAGATGGCTGTCAAACGTAACTGCTGAAGAATTTATTTCATTACTTTAGGTGCTGCTCCCTAGTTGGCTTTTGTGCATCTGCCATGCAGTGCATGCAGACATCAACCTGGCTTGCATCTCTGTATTTCCACTGCTGCCTCTCATGTCATCTTCCTGCAAAGTCCTGTACTGTAGTGCATCTGGAGCTAACTTTCTGGTTCTCTCCACAGGTTCTTCTGATGAGACATTCTTTAATCCCTTTCCTAGGTTAGGAGAGCTGACCGTTTGACTGTTCATTCCTAACACTCCTTGCAAGCTCCACATCTAAAATCTGGTTACTTGCACTGTAGTTAGTGCTAACTGATTAATCCGAGATGCTTTTTGATGGTCTGTGTCTTTTTTTTTTTTTTTTTTTTTTTTTTAACGTAGCCTGTCCTACATGGCCATCCGTGTTTTCTTTACTACTTTTCAAGCAATTTAGGAGTAAGTTTGCAGAAGTAGACACATCTGTGGCAGTGGTACTGTTTTAAGCAGTTATTTACTAGCATGTCGACACCAGACTTTCAGGCATCCAGTTTGACCACAAGGCAGTTATGACAGGATTTTGACTTGCACTGTTAGATTCTTAACAGTGAATGCGCTGGTGTAAGTTTGGTTTGTAAGAATTGGAAGGAGAAAGATTATTCGTTAATCGGTTATTCTTCATGAAGTAATGAATAAGTGTAGTTTTAAGGACTCTACTATATATAGAATACTATTCTTAATGGCAAAGAAGACTTTTTTTTTTTTTTTTTTTTAACAAAGAATGTATGTGGATGCTTGCATCATTTGTTTTTCTACTTTGGAAAGTTAATGCATCCATAATAAATGAATTCTGAGGTGGCCAAAATAAAGAATGTAGTTTATCAGATGTTGGCAAAGGGTAGTGATAAATTTGTCACTTGTTAAATGTGGTATTGTGACTTTTTTGATGGTCTTTTTCAGTAACCTCTGTCTAGGCAGTAATAGACATTGTACTGTGCAAATATGTAGATATTGCAATGCACAAGTATTTAAATTTAATAAAGTGTGTTTAGACAGAGTTTGCTTCAGTTTTAAATGTCTCTTTTGTTGTATAATAAATAAAGTAACATTTTTAGGATCTGTTTTCAGAGGTTTTAGAACCATAAATTTGTAGGACTTAATGGTCTACACATGTCTTCATTGAAATGACACTAAAATGTTGGCCATTCTTTAGACGTCAAATTAATAAAGTTGTCAAAGTAATACAGATGTAATGAGAGAGAGAGAGACTAAAAGTTTAGTTAAAAATGGTAGAGTGTGATGGAATAGAAAGCTGCAGAAGTAGTGCAGTATTGAAGATCATGTTCACTAGTGATGTAACTTGTGTACGATGGTCTTCAGATTGCAGACAGCCAAAGAAGTTTGATACTCAACAAACGTTGACTTGGATGTCAGCATTGCATGGCTTGTGAGAGACATTTGGAGGAGAAACGAGCAACTCCTATACATAACTAAAGGTAAAAGACTGAATCGGAGCAGTAGAAATGATGAATAGAGAGGAGGACGAGAAGGCTTCTGCTATAGCCACGTACAGAGCAGCACATTGTTTAGAGAGAACTAATTGTTTAAAAGCCAATAAACATTCAGTCTGGGGAAAAGTTCAGCTTCTGCCTGGATGCTACTAAGAGAGAAGACATTTGGAGAAAGTAGGAGAGCATCATCTAGAAAGGAAGAAGAAGCTCTGCCTGGGAAGAAAGGTGTACCTTGCATGTGTTCAGCAAAAAGCGGTGCAGGTTTCAGTTTTAGCAGAGGAAATGGTTTTTAGTAATTAAGAAGAAACAAAAGTAGTCAGTTGCATTTTTAGGTGCTTAAAATAAGGGATAGGCTTACGATATAAAGTCCAAAGGCTGAAAAATAAATTGAAGCTTTAAGTAGTTCAGATAAGTTGATACAGCTGCAGAATTGGAGACTAAAATGATGTAGACTGAACTGTTTCAAAAATAAGAGAAGACTAAACATTGATAAAATCTGATTTTTTACTGTACCAGAGAAACTGGAAGGAATAGACCACATTAATTATATTAATGCAAATAAGCACTTGGACCGGTGTTCCCCAGCAGGATTTGTTAAATGTGTTAATTGAAAGGGTGTAAGGCACAATGTCTATTTTACAGAACTGGCCGTGAAAAATCAATAAAGACCTATATTAGTAAATAAGTAATCCTACTAGCAGAAAGAGCTACTACTGGCAAAACTCTGGTAGAAGAGAGAAGTAGTCAAAATTGAGGACATCAGTGTGTTTGTGGAAATATTCTCTGTACACCAGGCAGAAGAGAAGCAAGTTCACCCCTGAGGTTGGGGGATGTTGAGAGGCAGGTGTGAGTTTCAAGTTCTCTATACAGTTGTCTTTGGCGTATTTTGTTTCTTTGGAGGTATTACACACTGAAGACAGTAGCTTTTCAGGTCTTGCTCTTAGTAAATGGTTTATGTGTGACCTTTTTACCCATTAGCTTAGCTGTTTTGTTTCAAACTCTGTATGATATTCTTCATGTTTCACTGTTGCAGTCATCACATGTGGGTTTATCTGCCTGCAGGTAGCACTCAGCCATTCTGAATACCAGAGTCTTGGATTGCTGCATCGGATGCTGTCTCTTCTTCCATGACATCAGGTCGTCAGGGGTATAAAACATGCAGCCGATGCCATTACATCTGTGTCTTGCTGCGAGGTGCCTGAAGCAGAAGCAGTTAGCAAGTGCCGGTCGGCCAACTCCTGAAATTTTCCTTTTCGAGTTTCAGAAACGAAGTCCTTCAAAAAAAGCTAAGTACCCTCACAGGTGGGGATCCTTTTCTCTTGCTCTTAACCAATGTCATTAAAAGTTAGCAATTGTCTTACCTGTGGAAAGCAAACACATCATAAAGATTTTCATTCGTACTGCATTCCTTGCTTAGGCCCAGACCACGGCGTCCCTCACTGTCAGTTTTGTGCCTTGTTCAACCCCCGAACCATTTATCGTTGGGCTATATTTGCAGCAAATTATTTTGGTACTTAGTATGACAAGCCAGAAATGGCTTCGGTAAGCCGTCCGACTACCGATATTCCGAAAAAACATAAGGATAAAGACAGAGACAGACCGCATAAGTCCAAAACTGCTGACAAAGCTTCCGTTAAGCTAGTCGCCAGTCCGCCGGTACTCAGTGAGGTGCTTTCGCAGCCCCTGATACCCGCTACCTCAGATTCGCAGACCTCTACTGAGACCCTTTCGAAGTCCAGTATGGTGCGAGATGCTTCTTCGACAATGGAACCTGTGGATGTCTCTACCTTGGATGGGTCCGGAGCTGCTGTGCAGGCACCGGCTTCTGAGGGTGTATTCAGGCCTACAGACTTTCATTTTAAACCGATGCCATCTTCTTCATCCAGGCCTAAAACTCGACCCACGCCTAGAAAACCAACGTCCAGACTGCATGCTCAGGCCCATATGCCTATAAAATGCTTAGAATGGCTGAAGACCTTATTACTTTATTTAGGTGAAGCCAGCCTTCCCCCCTAAAAAACCTAGAACTGATTTTCCTTCGGATTATGCTGATCAGGAATCTGATATTTCTGTTTCTTCTGATAACCAGGATTTGCCCTTATCTACCTATGAGGATTCTGATGTAGAGGATTCCATTCCCTCTGCTTCCCTTCCAGAAGATTTTTCTTTTGGTGAAACCTTGCACACCTTTAGGGAGCATTTCCACTGGGAAAGCCAGGATTATTCTGACTCCAAAAAGAGGCTCAACACAGGCATTTAGCTATCCCTCCTGTTCTGGACATTATAGATGGTACTTTCTTGGAATCTAGCCTTTCCCCAGACACTTCACCTCCAGCTCCCAAAAAACCTGACTGGTATTAGAGTACCTTACTCTCCCAAGTTCCTCTTCAAGAATTCTACTGCAGATCCAGAGACCATTTCCAAGGACCTAAGGGCATTAAGGCTACTGCTGCCAAAAACCCTACCCTTTTGGATAGAGATTCTAGAGCCTTGGACAGATTGGGTAAGAAGGTATATACTTAAGCTACTTTGACCATTAGGCCTTTACATTGCCAGTTTCATATGTTAAAGTACCAGCAGCATATTCTGGGACTACTTAAACAGAAAATGATGTTGATTCATGACTGTGCTGAACACAAAGAATTACAGGGTTTAATGCATTCTGCAGAACAAGTTGGTAAACACACTTTGCAATGTGGTTTTGATTCTTTAGAAGTATCTTGCAGGGCTGCTGTCAGTGGGTCTGTACTTAGAAGGCATGCTTTGCTTAAGGAGCAAAACTTGCCAGATCATGTTAAAGCTAAATTACTGGATGCTCCCTTAAACCAAGACCACCTGTTTGGCAACAACGCTGAAGAAGTCTTCAAAAAGATGGAGGAAAAAGCTAAATCTATGCAAACTGTCAGATTTCCTGCAAGTACAGCCTCCCAGATTTAGTAGGCATTGGTCTTCAAAGAATTTGTCCTTTCCAGCCTCTTCCAGGCCTTCAGTCCAAACCCAGGAACAGCAGACCACCTAGGTTACAGTTTCAGACTACGCACAGGCCTAAGCAGTGGGGGTCCCCCACTTCCAAAGCAGGGATTAGTAAGACACCCCCCCAATGGAAAAATGACAATGACTTGACCTTAAATCTTCCAAGCCTTGCTCAGCTGCCTGCTCCCTTAGGAGGAAAACTCGCCCTGCATTCAAAAAACTGGGAACTCATTACCCAGGACAAATGGGTTTTGAATATAGTTTCCCAAGGATGCAGGTTCCACTTCCGCACCCTATCAACCCCAAACTGTTAGCCAGACCTACCCCCCAAGTCAGCAGGCAGACGCTCCTACAGCAGGTTCTCCCTCTTCTAAGTATCAGGGCTATTCAGCCTGTCCCAGCAGAAGAAAGGGGACAAGGTTTTTATTCAAGACTTTTCCTGGTACCCAGAAAAGACATCTCCTGGCATCCCATCCTGGACCTCTCTAAACACCTTTTTGGTAATCCTAAAATTCAGAATGCTAACACTTCAACAGCTGCTTCGCATGCTAGGCAAAGATGCCTGGTTGGCAACCTTAGACTTACAGGAAGCTTACCTGCACATTCCAATAAGGGAATATTGCAGGAAATACATACGCTTCAAGGCAGGCTCCATGCACTATCAGATGTTCATCGTGTTTCACTGTTGCATTCATTACTCTTGGGTTATCCTGCTGGCAGGCTACCCTCAGTTAGCCAGAATTCCAAAGTCCAGGTCCGGCGTCGGTTGCTGTTGCCTCTTCCTGATGTCAGTGCGCCAGGGGTATAAAAGATGCAGCCGACGCCATTTTCTTCAGTCTTTCTTGCCACGCGGTGCCCGAAGCAAAAGTAGTTCCCAAGTGCCGGTCGGCCGACTCCTGAGATTTTCAAATCAGAATTTCAGAACCGAAGTCTTCATTAAAACTAAGTACCCCATTGGGGAAACTTTTTTTTTCTTGCTCCAGACCAACGTCAGAAAAAGTTAACAATTGTATTTCTTGTGGGAAGCAAATACCTCATAAGGATTTTCACTCTTACTGTATTCCTTGCCTAGGCCCTGATCACAACGTTGCTAGTTGTCGGGTTTGTGCTAGATTTAACCAACGCACTATCAAGCGTCAGTTCGATTTTGCTTTTCATTACTTTGGCCGAAGATTTAATTATATAATGCCGTCGGACCAGCCGACAACCGGAGTTTACAAAAAACACAAGGACAAGGAAAAAGATAGGCATCCGAGGTCCAAAACTGACGACGAAGCCTCTGCTAGGCCAGTCACCAGTTCTCAGTGAGGCGCAGCCCCTGGCGCCCGCTACGTCAGAGCCACAGGCCGCTTCCAACTCCCACGTGGAGCCGATTGGGCTTTTGAATACTCAAGGTATTGGAACCTCGGAAATCAATCCCTCAGATGGGTCCGGAGCTGCTGAGCAGGCATCGGCTTCTGATGGTGTCTTCAGACCTACACAACTATATATTAAGCCTTCTTCTGCTTCAAAAGACTAAAGCAGCTCTAAAGACAAAGAAACAAGTACAGCATTCTCCTAGTCAGACTTCCACGCCTAAAAAACGGATGCTTAAAATGGCCGAAGACCTAATTACTTTGATCAGGGGCTCCCATCCCCCTCCTGATAAGAGGCCTAGGCAAGAGACAGAGTATGATTCTTCTGATCAGGTTTCTATTTCCTCTGATTCCTCTTCTGAACAGGATTATACTCCATGCTTCCCTATGAGGATTCTGATGCTGAAGAACCCATTCCATCAGCCTCTCCTCCTGAGGATTATTATTTTGGGGAAACCCTGCATACCATGAGGGAGCATTTCAACTGGGAGAGCCAAGATTATTCTGAATCTAAGAAAAGTCTCAGAGACTTCCTGCTACTTCCTCAGCACAGGCCCCTTGCTATTCCTCTGTGCTAGACTTTGTAAATATATTTTCAGAGTCCGGCCTGTCCCCTGACTCTCTATCCCCTGCACCTGCTAAGCCAGACAGATACTACAGGGTCCCGGATTCTCATAAATTCCTATATAAAAACCCCACTGCTGACCCAGAAACTATATCTCAGGGTCCCAAAGGGTTTAAAGCTTCCACTGCAAAAAACCCTGTCCTGTCTGATAGGGACTCTAGGGCACTAGACAGATGGGGGAAAAAAGTCTACACTTTTGCTACCCTGGCTGTGAGGGCTTTAAATTGTCAGTTTCATATGCTTAAATATCAGCAGTATTTAATGTCACTGCTTAAACAGAAATTATTGATAAATTCTGAAAGTTCAGAGAACAAGGAATTGCAGGATTTATTGCATGCAGCTGAACAAGTGGGAAAGCATACTTTGCAATGTGGTAATGATTCACTGGAGGCCTCTTGCTGGGTCGCTGTTACAGGTTCTGTTATTAGAAGGCATGCTTGGTTAAGGAACAGAATCTGCCTGATAATGTTAAAGCAAAATTATTAGATGCACCATTACAGCATGATACTTTTTTGGTACTAAAGCAAAAGAGGTGTTGAAAAAAATGGAGGATAAAGCAAAATCTATGCAGACAGTCAAGGATTTCTTACAGGTACAGCCACCCAGGTTTAGCAGGAACTGGCCTTCAAAAAATTGGTCCTTTCTAGTGTCGGACAGACCACAGAGGCAGATACAGGCATCCCAGAGGCAGATATCAGCCCCAAGGCTCATACAGGCCTAAACAATGGGGTGGTCCTACCTCCAAAAGCGGAGAAGACAAGTCACAACCTTACAGGAAACAGTCCCAATGATTTTCCTCTACCGGATCCAAGCACTTTTCTTTTGACAGCCCCTTTAGGGGGAAAACTAGCACTTTTTTCATCAAATTGGAAAATGGTTACCCAAGGGAAATGGGTCCTGAACAGTGTCCCAAGGCTACAGGTTCCATTTTCACACTCTACCAAGGTCAGAAGGTATGCCAGACTTGCCACACAATCAATGGGCAGAGGCACAAAAACAAATTACAGCCCTCATGGACATGAGGGCCATTCAACTAGTGCCACAACAAGAGCAGAGGCAAGGATTTTACTCCAGACTTTTCCTATTGCCCAGAAAGGACAAAACCTGGAGACCAATACTGGATCTGTCTATACTAAATACATTTCTGGAAGTTCCAAAATTCAAGATGTTGACTCTACAGCAGCTACTGCCCATGCTGGGCAAGAAGGTTTGGCTCTTAACTTTGGACCTAAAAGAGGCATACCTGCATGTCCCAATCAGACAAAATTGCAGAGGATACCTCAGATTCATAGATGGCTCAATGCAATACCAATTCTCTGCACTGCCATTTGGCTTATCTACTGCGCCCAGGGTCTTTACAAAATGCCTGGCACCAGTAATTGCGTTTTGCAGACAAAGAGGAATTCAAATATACCCCTACTTGGACGACTGCCTAATTCAAGCAGAGAACAAAGACATTCTTCTAAAGCATCTGGTGTTTGTAAAAAGATTACTAATTGGCCTAGGGTACACAGTAAATGAAAAATAAATCAAAACTAGTGCCCTCTCTAGCGATAATATTCCTGGGTGAAAGTTTAAATACAACTGCCCAGATGGCTTATCTCATGCCAAACAAACAAAAACAGCTGACTACTTACTACAAGAAATTGGCAACAAAAACTGACTTATCTGCAAGGAAAATCCTGCAGGCCTTGGGTTTCATGGCATCCTGCATTCTACTACTACCATATGAGGAAACTACAATGGTATCTAAAAAGTGTTTGGACTCAGCATTGCCACAGCTTAGAGACTCATTCCCTGCCTGCAACAGGAGTTTTGATGGTGGGCAGAAGCCTGTCACCACAACAAGGGTCTGCCATTCAGTTTACCCACAGCCAAACAGACCCTGACAACGAATGCATCAGATTATGCCTGTGGGGCCCATATGGCAGGAAAATGTATTCAGGGCACATGGCCTGCAAACCAGATGCATCTTCACATCAACCAAAAAGAGATGCTAGCTGTTCAAAATGCCCTGACAGCCTTCAAGGACCTGCTTCATCCAGGACAGTTACTGATAAAGACAGACAGCACTGCAGTCATGTGGTACATAAACAAGCAGGGAGGTACACATTCCTACCCCCTCTGCAGACAAGCAATGACCTTATGGGACACAGCATTGGCCTTTCAAGTTCACCTGCAAGCACAATTCCTGCCAGGAAAAACAAATACTCTGGCAGACGAACTAAGCAGAAACCTCATGGATTCCCACGAATGGAAACTGGATTCACAAGTCTTCAGCATGATAATAATGAAATGGGGATGCCCAGACACAGATCTTTTTGCTTCCCCTCAAAACTGCCAATTGCAGAGATTTTGCACAAGGATTTATCACAAGCAAGCATGGAAAGTGGACGCCCTATCCTTCAGCTGGAAAAATCTAACAGTGTATGCTTTTCGCTCACTGCCTTTTCTTCCCAGGTACTCCTAAAAGTCAGACAAGAGAAGCCAAAAATGATACTGATTGCACCAGAATGGCCACGCCAGCACTGGTACCCAATCCTAAAGAGCTTGTCTCAAGGTCCAGCATGGATATTGCCTCAACTTCTCACTTGCTGACCCAGTAAAACAATCAGATCCTGCACAGCCAACTCAAGACCTTAAATCTGGCAGCATGGCGGATAATGTAGCCATTCAGAACACTCCTCTTTCAAAAGCTGTTATGGATGTTATCTTGGAGGCCCAGTACCAGAAAATCTTATGCTGAAAAGTCGAAGAGATTCTCTGCTTGGAACCAGGAGCAGGGCATTGACACATGTGTACCAAATATCCCTCAGATTTTACAATACCTAACTGAGATGCTAAACCAAAGGCCTTTCTTTCTCATCCATTAAGATTCATGCCTCTGCCATTTCAGCCCATTACAATACAGAACCACCTATCTTTTCTCATCCTTTAATAAAATAACAGATGCGTGATGTAAAAGCCTGGGACCAAAGACCACTGCTCGAACAGAAGGATGTTAAAAAATAAAGAATTTATTTTCAAAAATCACACAGAGCTCCAATAGATAACTCAGGTTTAGCGCTTTCATCTGCTAAAGGCAGACTTCTTCAGAACCAATTAAACCACAGTGATTTTCTCTTTTAAAAGCAATTTGGCACCAAAAAAAAGTTATCCTTTTAAAGAGCCATAAGCACAACCACAACACACAAAATGTTTGCAATAAAATAATCATGAATTAACAATCATCATAAAAATGCTTTAAAAATGCATCATATATAAATGACTATACAAAATCCATAATATGCAATGTAAAAATAGAAATAAGTGTAAAATTAAATGCATAAATGAATGCATAATTTATAAGCATCATGCTAATAAAAACTAATGAAAACTACGCTTGGTAGAAAATGAGTGGTAGTAACTGGTGATGAATAAAAAGCTGAATAAAAGGCCACATACAACAAACAACATATACTACTCTAATTTACTTTTCAACAAGAAAATTTAGTATAAATATAAATCAATCCAATAGTAAAAAGGATTTTATGCTTATACAATCATTAAGTCCTGGGCTGGTTGTGGCATCACATAAAATTTGCCACTTACTTTCCAACATGGCTAAATATACCTTCCAGTTTCCTCCACTAATTGAAACATCAGTGTGGTCTATGATAGTAAATACAAAGGAATGTGCAGGACCTTTCTCCATAATATGCTTGCTTAGAGCATTATTATAATCATTCCTTTTTATCTTATACAAATGTTCATAGATTCTAGTTTTGAACTTCCTTTCCGTCTTACCAATGTAATATGCCGAGCAGGATAAACAAGTAGCCAAATACACTACTCTCTGTGTACTACAATTCCCAGTCTTGCTATTTACATAAGTCTTGGTCACGTTATTTAAACTAATGACCTTACTACTATTGATGTATTTGCATTGATTGCATGAGCCACATCTCATAGTACCTTTACTGTGATTTCCCGATGTTTTCTCTCCTTTATAGGTCTCTAATAAATTTTTCAAATTGGGAGAAGTTTTGAGAACACATTTGGGATGATTACCTGCAAGGCTACTTATATCATCAGAAATAGTAAGGATGTCCCAATGTCTATAAGATTTCTTTAACAAGGTTAGTGTAAGGGTTAAACCTAATCACACATACAATGTCAACCTTGTGCAGATCAGTTCTTTTGGGTACAACAAGGAATTTTCCTAATAAGGGTAGATATTTGTTCCCCCATTCTTGTTTTACATATTTTAGAGTATCAACTAACATAGATTTTGGATATCCTCTATTCAAGAACATCTTATAAATAGTGTCCAATTCCTTTTCCATGATGTCCTTACTAGAAGACATGCGTGCTGCACGTATACATTGTCTTTTGAACACATTCTTAAAGATGTGTGGAGGATGGTTACTTCTATAATCTAAATAATCATTTGAGAAGGTCTCCTTCCTGTATATTTTGGACTCAAAACCTTTACCATTGCTACTGATAAAAGTGTTCAGGTAAGGTATCCCTTCATTTTCTACTCTAAATGTAAATTTTAGAAATTCAGTCGTATTATTTATGTAATCGATGAATTCCTTAATACCATCAACTGGTCCCTTCCATAAAATAAATAAATCGTCCAAGTATCTGGTATACAAGACAATGTACTTAAAAAAAATTCACTGGTAAAAATGTATTCAGATTCCCACTCAAACATCACAAGATTGGCATAAACAGGGGCACAAGAGGCCCCCATAGCAACTCCTCTGGTCTGCTTGAATAATTCCCCCTGGAATTGGAGGTAATTATGGTCTAAAACCAATCCCATCATATCTACTATTAAGTTAATCTTGTCCCAACTTAATACTGAGTACGCAGACTATTACAGAAGTATTCTAAGCCTACTTCTTTGGGGATACAAGGAAAAAAGATCCACCACATCCACCGTAAGGAAGATTAAACCACTGTCCCATAAATCTGGGGTTAATTTTCCAAGAAAGTTCCATGAGTCTTTGGTTAAATGAGTTACATTTTGAAATACATGCTTGGTCCATTGGTCTATGGTGACCCCAATATTGAAGGTCTTAGAATTGGAACCTGATAATATAGGTCTAAAAGGAGGTTTTTCTAAACATTTATGTATTTTGGGAATGCCTATAATGTTAGCCATTCTGGGAAATTCCACTCTTAAAAATTGATATATTTCATTAGTGATACGATTGTCTAACAGATATTCCTCTAGGGCTAGATCGATCCTTTTATAGCCTATATTTACTTGATTAATGGAGACTTCTTCATAATTACCTGACAAGTGTAAGATATTATAAATCTCAATATTGTAATCAAAGGTGTTAAATATTACAATTCCTCCTCCTTTGTCTGGCTTCATGATTCTAATGTTTTTGTTGGCCAAGATGGTGTCCAGACATTTCCTCTCTTCTATTGTTAAATTGTCCTTATATAAATTAGCATAGTCCTTATTAGTTTTGATGTTATATAAATAATATAAATCCTTACAAACTAATTTTTCATAGTGGGCTACTTGTGGATGGTATGCTGGTACATATGCACTTTTCTTAGATAATTTGTTGTTTGTATCAAGCTTAAAATTAGTGTTGCCATTCTCACTAAACTGGATTGACAAATTTAGTCTACAACTAAATAATTTAATTTCTTTAACCATGTCAACTGTGTCAAAACGTGCGGTGGGTATGAATTTCATGCCTTTACTAAACAAGGTGAAAAAATCTTGATTGACCTCAATTTCAGTGAAGTTATACACATTAAACCCATTGTAGGTGTGTATAATAGTGTGGGTCTTCTTGGTGTGTAAAATCTCTTGAGTGTCTACTGGCTGAGGACTAAATTCAAATTCATAAACTGAAGTATTGGATTTATTCTTATCCTTCTGGTTGACCTTTGGTGTAACTTCACTTTTGTCCTCAATTAGTACCTTCTTCTGTATTGTTTGGGAGCTGGAAATAATCTTCCCCCTTGAAAATTTGCATCATTGTCGTATCTTCCCACCCTATCTCTGCTCTTATATTCATAGTCGTAATCATGACTACTTTTGTCATTAGGCCATACATATGCCCTATAGTTCTTGTACAAGTCCAAGTCCCTTTCTCTTTTCCTATATTTCCTGTTATATGTAACTGAGGCCTTATTCTCAGCTGTTGCAAACTGTTTATGGTATAAATCACTCCATTGTTCAAAACTGACATCCTGTATAATATCTTCATTTAGTTTCTCAATTTCTTTAGTTAGTATTAAAATTTTTTCATCATTATATTTTGAGTTTTCTCATGTACATATAACCAAACTCATCAAGCATATTATTAAAATCTTGAATGGTCGTACTATTGTACTCTAAACCCAAAGGTAGTTTGAAAAATCTTAGTCCCTTTGGTACAACCTACAAATTAATACATTGCTCCAAATAAGCGTTATCTATCTTAATACTCTTGATGTTAACTAATTTCTTCCCCAGAGCATGTATTCTCATTTTAATAGAATCACTAGATGTACTCACATGTTTCTTATTACGTACACTATTAATACCATCTTTGTTAAAATCAAAATCATCATTTAAAAAGATGTCAATAGTATCATATTTATGATGTTTGTTAATATCCATATTTAAACGTCCTTTATTGCTATTTGCCATCATTTTCTCACAAGGACTAGATATTCTATCAGTATTCACAGTACCTTTATTTAATTCAGCCTTCTTGGCCATGGAAGAATAAGTTTTTAAAACTTCCCGATGCTTCGGTTTCGCTCCCATTCTGACTGTTTCATCATCAGAATGAAACAAGCTGAAGTCGAAGGTGAATTCAGCTTCCGGAGATAAGTTGATATTAATCTCCTTAGAAGCATGCCGTTTGCGTTGTAGTGGCACGGTACATACAGCGTCAACTTGTTGTTGTCCATTCGGTATATCCTCGGAATTACAAGTACCAGGCAAAATACTTAATTTAACATTGACTGGATTAGGGCTTTGGTGAACTGGAGAACTCTCCGTAACTGTCCCCTGCTTCACTGTTTCAGCCAACCTGCTGACCAGTTCAAGTAATTTGCTCACATCTGCTTGTAGCGTAGTAACTTCCGCACGTAAGTTGACGAACTCCTCCCTTGTCCCATGAAGCTGGTGGTGAATCGGCAGGCTCAGCCATCAGGATAGAAACCACTAAACTTCTCCAAACAATACTGCAACGAAATAACAGATGCCTGATGTAAAAGCCTGGGACCAAAGACCACTGCTCAAACAGAAGGATGTTAAAAAAATAAAGAATTTATTTTCAAAAATCACACAGAGCTCCAATAGATAACTCAAGTTTAGCGCTTTCATCTGCTAAAGGCAGACTTCTTCAGAACCAATTAAACCACAGGGATTTTCTCTTTTAAAAGCAATTTGGCGCCAAAAAAACTTTATCCTTTTAAAGAGCCATAAGCACAACCACAAAATACAAAATGTTTGCAATAAAATAATCATGAATGAACAATCATAAAAATGCTTTAAAAATGCATCATATATAAATGACTATACAAAATCCATAATATGCATTGTAAAAATAGAAATAAGTGTAAAATTAAATGCGTAAATGCATTTCATAAATTCAAAACTAGAATCTATGAACATTTGTATAAGATAAAAAGGAAGGATTATAATAATGCTCTAAGCAAGCATATTATGGAGAAAGGTCCTGCACATTCCTTTGTATTTACTATCATAGACCACACTGATGTTTCAATTAGTGGAGGAAACTGGAAGGTATATTTAGCCATGTTGGAAAGTAAGTGGCAAATTTTATGTGATGCCACAACCAGCCCAGGACTTAATGATTGTATAAGCATAAAACCCTTTTTACTATTGGATTGATTTATATTTATACTAAATTTTCTTGTTGAATAGTAAATTAGAGTAGTATATGTTGTTTGTTGTATGTGGCCTTTTATTCAGCTTTTTATTCATCACCAGTTACTGTCACTCATTTTCTACCAAGCGTAGTTTTCATTAGTTTTTATTAGCATGATGCTTATAAATTATGCATTCATTTATGCATTTAATTTTACACTTATTTCTATTTTTACATTGCATATTATGGATTTTGTATACATTTATATATGATGCATTTTTAAAGCATTTTTATGATGATTGTTCATTCATGATTATTTTATTGCAAACATTTTGTGTGTTGTGGTTGTGCTTATGGCTCTTTAAAAGGATAACGTTTTTTTGGCGCCAAATTGCTTTTAAAAGAGAAAATCACTGTGGTTTAATTGGTTCTGAAGAAGTCTGCCTTTAGCAGATGAAAGCGCTAAACCTGAGTTATCTATTGGAGCTCTGTGTGATTTTTGAAAATAAATTCTTTATTTTTTAACATCCTTCTGTTCGAGCAGTGGTCTTTGGTCCCAGGCTTTTACATCAGGCATCTGTTATTTCGTTGCAGTATTGTTTGGAGAAGTTTAGTGTTTTCATCCTTTAATAAGGCAGTACCTCAGAGGGGCCAAAAACATTAGGCCTCCAAGAAGAGCACCAATTCCAGCCTGGGACCTCAATTATGTTTTGGAAAAACTCACACTGCCTCCTTTCAAGCCAGCATCAACATCAGATATAAAATTCTTATCCTGGAAAACAGCTCTGCTCCTAGAGCAATAACCTCTGCAAGGTGAGTCTTGGAGTTACAAGCGCTCATGGCTGTGGAACCTTTCATCATTTTTCATCCAGACAGGGTTTCTCTGAGGACAAACTCTACCTTTATGCCTAAGGTGGTGTCCAGTGTGGCCCTCAACCAAACCATTCACTTGCCTACCTTTTATCCAAATCCACAGAACAAGGGTGAGAAAGTTCTGCATTCTTTGAATAAGCACAGACAGTTACGTTTCTACTTGGACAGAGCTAAAGCTTTCATTAAGACTGAACAACTTTTAGTGTCATATGCTGCAGGATCACAAGGAAAGGCTATCTCAAAACAGACCATTTCTAAATGGATAGGCCATTGCATCCGTTTCTGCTACTTTCAAAATGGCAAATCCAGTGCCTAAGGGCATTACGCCTCATTCCACCAGAGCAGCAACCACTTCAGCAGCCTTCCTTAGAGGAGTACTAACCAAAGATATCTTAGAGGCTGCAACTTGGAGTTCAGTGCACACCTTCACAAAGCACTAACACTTGCCTCTTTAAGTCCAGAGCAGGCTTTGCCACTGCAGTTCTGCAGGGCCTCATAATCTCTCCTAATCCAGTTTAACCCAGCCACCAAACCTCAGCTTTGGGATTCAACCCAAGAGTAATGACTGCAACAGTGAAACACAATGAACATAGTACAGTTGTGTACCTACCATAAATGTAGATGTTAGAGTGTATTCACTGTTGCAGTCCAGGTTACCCACTCACCATCCCCCTTTTCTTTGCTGGGACTTATCTGCACTTCTCTATCCTATACAACCTATTTGGTGTATTTGCTTGTAGATGAAGGAAATTTAAGTTTTGTGCATGCATTTTTTTATTGGCTTATTTTACAGCCTACCAATTTGGGGGCACCTGACATCTGGGACAAGAAAAACTGAAGAAAATGGAGTTGGCTGCATCTTTTATACCCCTGGTGCACTGACGTCAGGGAAGAGGCGACAGCAACTGTCGCCGGACCTAGACTTGGGAATTCTGGCAGACTTAGGGTAGCCTGCCAGCAGGATAACCCAAGAGTAATGACTGCAAAAGTGAATACACTCTAACATCTACATTTATGGTAGGTACACAACTGTACTTTCTCTGCACTTCCCTTTGGCTTATCTACTGCTCCCAGAGTTTTCACAGAATGCCTGGCTTTGGCCATTGCTTTGTACATACAAAGAAGTATTCAAATTTATCCCTACTTAGATGACTGCCTTATTCAGGCAGACAGCCAGGAAAAGCTGCTCCAAGACCTGGTCTTTGTAAAGGACCTAATAACCTCCTTAGGGTACACAATCAACGAAAAAAATCCAAACAGGTGCCCACCAAAAGGATAATCTTCCTGGGAGCAAATCTGGACACAGCATCCCAGCTGGCATGCCTAACACTAGAGAAAGTTTCCTGTCAGCTTACTTCTCTCAACTGGCCACCAGGCCCAGCTTTCTGCAAGGGAAATCCTGCAAGCCCTGGGGTTCATGGCATCTTGCATACTCCTTATTCCACATGCCAGACTGCATATGAGCAAACATCAGTGGTACCTAAAGAGTCTTTGGTGTCAACACTCTCAAGATCTGGAAACTCTTTTACCTGTTCCTTGCCTGAGGGAGGAATTTCTTTGGTGGGCAACAGCCTGCTCTTTCAACAAGGGACTGCCCTTCCCCACAGCTCGCTGCCCAGACCCTCACCTCAGACTATGCTTGGGGTGCACACCTGGATGGCAGGTGCATACAGGGCCAGTGGAACCCCCAGCAACTCCACCTGCACATCAGTCAAAAAGAAATTATGGCTGTGCAGCAGGCCTTGATATCTTTCAAATCCCTTCTCTCTCCAGGGGTTCTCCTGATCAAAACAGACAACGCAGTGATGTGGTACATCAACAAGCAGGGAGGGACTCACTCCTACACACTGTGCAGGCTGGCCATGACCCTTTGGTTCACAGCCTATTCCATGTATCTATACCTGTTAGCACAGTACCTGCCTCTCAACTCCCTGGCAGACCAGTTAAGCAGAAAACATTTGGACTCCCACGAGTGGTTAGCTCAACAGAAACACTTTCTTACTAATAACTCAGAAATGGGGAACACTGGAGGTCGACCTCTTTACCTCCCACACCAACCATCAGCTCAGCAAATTCTGCACCAGGGAGCATCACTGCATGGCATGGAAAGAGGATGGCCCTGTTCTTCCCCTGGGCAAACCTCTTGGTCTATGCCTTTCCTCCCCTACCTGTCATTCCCATGGTACTGATCAAAATAAGGGAGGAAAAACCAAGGACCATTCTCATAACTCCAGACTGTCCACTGCCCCCATGCAATCTTGCTCAGATTCCCAGTCTCCTAACCCAGAGGGAAGGGGAATTCCTGCATCCCCAATTGCAGGCACACAATTTGGCAGCTTGGCTTATTCCTTGACCATTCTGCCATCCTCAGTAAACAGGATGTTCTTCGTGTTTCATTGTTGCAGTCATTATATTTGAGTAATCTGTTGGCAGGTTGTCCTCAGTCGGCCTGATTAACAGTCTTGGGTCCTGTTGGTTGCTGTCCCTTCCATGACATCAAGTTGTCAGGGGTATAAAACATGCAGCAGATGCCATTTTCATCAGTCTTTCTTGCCCCGCAGTGCCCGAAGCAGAAGCAGTTTGCAAGTGCCGGTCGGCTGACTCCTGAAATTTTTGTTTTCGAGTTTCAGTACCGAAGTCTTCAACCTAAAGCTAAGTATCCCATTGGGGAAACTTTTTCTTGCTCCTTACCCATGTCAGTAAAAGTTAATAATTGTATTACTTGTGGGAAGCAAATACCTCATAAGGATTTCTATTTGTACTGTATTCCTTGCGTAGGCCCTGACCACAACGTACCCTGCTGTCGGTTTTGTGCTAAATTTAATCAACGCACTATTAAGCGTCTGTATATTTTTGCATCAAATATTTTAGCTCAAGATTTAACTATCAGGAATTGTCGTCTTTTAGCAATCTGACTACCGAAATACCTAAAAAAACGCAAAGAAAAAGACAGAGACAGACTGTCGAGGTCCAAAAACAGACTAAGATTCTCCTAAGCCAGTCACCAGTTCGCCGGTACTCTGGCGTTTTCGCAGCCTCTGATGCCCGCTACTTGTGATTTGCAGGCCTCTACTAAGACGCATTTGGAGCCCGGTATGCCGTGAGACACTTGAACCCGCGGATGTCTCTACCTTAGATGGGTCCGGAGCCACTGAGCAGGCACCGGCTTCTGAGGAGGTTTTCAGGCCTAAAGATTTGTATATTAAACCAAAGCCATCGTCAAATCTAAGGCCAAAATCAACTTCTATGTCTAAAAAAATGATGCTTGGGCCACATGCACAGGCTCCTATGCCTAAACAACTGTCAAAATGACTGAGGATTTAATTACCTTGATCAGGGGTACCCATCCCCCTCCTGCTAAAAGGCCTAGGCAAGGCACTGACTATGAATATTCATATCAGCTTTCTATTTCTTCTGATTCCTCTTCTGATCAGGAATTATCTATTCCACCTTATGAGGATTCTGATGCAGAAGACTCCATCCCTTCTACTTCTCCTCCTGAGGATTTTTCTTTTGGAGAAACTTTGTATACCCTAAGGGAGAGTCACTGGGAGAGTCAGGATTTCTCAATCTAAAAAGAGGCTTAGGGATTTCCTTCTTCCTCAGCATAGGCCTTTAGTTACACCTCCTGTTCTAGACATTGATTATGTTTACTCAGAATCCAGCACGGCTCCTGATTCCCTGCCTCCGGCTCCTAGTAAGCCAGACAGATATTGCAGGGTTCCTGACTCCCACAAATTCCTTTTTAAAAACCCTACTGCTGACCCTGAAACCATTTTTCTGGGTCCCAAGGGCGTTAAGGCTTCTACTGCTAAAAATCCTACCCCTTCTGATAGAGACTCAAGGGCACTGGATAGATGTGGTAAGGTTTACACGTCTGCAGCCTTAGCAATCAGGGCTTTAAATTGTCAATTTCATATGCTTAAATATCAGCAGCATGTTATGGGCCTACTTAAACAGAAAAGGATGTTGATGTCTGACTATGTGAAAAACAGAGTAGCAGGATTTAGTGCATTCAGCTGAACAAGTTGGAAAGCATACTTTGCAATGTGGTTTTGATTCCTTGGTGGCCTCTTGCAGGGCCGCTGTAACTGGATCTGTGATAAGAAGGCATGCTTGGCTCAGGGAGCAAAAAATTTGCCTGATCATGTTAAAGCAAAATTGTTGGATGCTCCTTTACAACAGGACAGTCTATTTGGTAATAAAGCAGAAGAAGTTTTGAAAAAGATGGAAGATAAAGCTAAATCTATGCAAACTGTAAAAGATTTCCTACAAGTGCTGCCGCCCAGGTTCAGTAGGCACTGGCCTACTAAGAAGTGGTCCTTTCCAGTACCCACCAGACTGCTCCGGTCAAATCCAGACATTCCAAAGGCTCCAGGTTTCAGTCACAAGGAACTTATAGAACAAAATGGGATAACTCCACCTCTAAATCTGGAAGTAACAAGGCACCTTCCTACGGTAAACAGTCTCAATGACTTTCCACTGCAATCACCAAGCACTTACCTTTTGGCAGCCTCTTTGGGGGGAAAACTTGTTCTTCATGCACAAAACTGGCAACTAATTATCCAGGACAAGTGGGTTTTAAATATAGTATCCCAGGGATACAGATTTCATTTCCACATGTTGCCAATCCCAAATGGATGGCCAGATCTGCCGCCAAATCAGTGGGCAGAGGCCGAGAAACAAGTTATGTCCCTCATGAATATGGGGGCTATTCAACCAGTACCAGAAAAGAGACAAGGTTTTTATTCAAGACTTTTCCTGGTACCCAGAAAAGACAAATGATGGCGTCCAATTCTGGACTTATCCATTCTAAATACATTTCTGGACATTCCAAAATTCAAGATGTTTACTCTACAACAGTTACTGCCTATGCTAGGCAAGGATGCCTGGTTGGTAATTCTAGACTTAAAAGAGGCCTACCTACATATCCCAGTCAGGGAATCTTGCAGAAGATACCTCCGCTTCAAAGCAGGCAATTTGCATTACCAGTTCTCTGCACTGCCCTTTGGCTTATCTACTGCTCCCAGGGTCTTCACAAAGTGCCTGGCACCAGTAATTGCATTTTGCAGACGAAGAAACATTCAAGTTTATCCTTACCTGGAAGATTGCCTAATTCAGGCAGAAAACAAGGACACTCTTCTAAAACATCTGATGTTTGTAAAAAGACTTCTAACTTGTCTAGGGTACACCATAAACGAAAATAAATCACATCTGGTACCCTCTCAAATAATTACATTCCTGGGTGCAAGCTTGGATACAACTGCCCAGATGACCTACCTTACGCCAGAAAAACAAATTCAATTGATGACTTGCTTCAAAACAGGTGGCCACAAAAAAACCGCTATCTGCAAGACAAATTCTGCAGGCCTTGGGGTTAATGGCCTCCTGCATTCTAATAATTCCATATGCAAGATTGCATATGAGGAAACGTGTCAGTGGTACCTAAAAAGCTTATGGAGTCAACATTGTCACAGCCTGGAAACAATGATTCCTATCATTCCTTGCCTACAGCTAGAGTTCCTATGGTGGGCAGAGGCCTGCCACTAAAACGAGGCACTGTCATTCACTCCACCACCTGCCAACCACACCCTGACTACAGACGCATCAGATTATGCTTGGGGGACGCATCTGGCAGGAAGATGCATTCAAGGCCAATGGAGCCCAAATCAAATGCACCTACGCATCAACCAGAAAGAAATGCTAGCTGTACAGAATGTTCTGGCAGCCTTTAAGGACTATCTTCATCCAGGACAACTACTGATAGACAACACCACAGTTATGTGGTACATAAACAAGCAGGGGCGTACCCACTCCTACCCCCTTTGCAGACTAGCCGTGGCATTGTGGAACACTGCCTTGACTTATCAAATACATCTACAAGCTCAGTTCCTGCCAGGAAAGCAAAATACTCTGGCAGACGCACTAAGCCGAAATCTTATGGACCCACACAAATGGAAATTGGATCCACAAATATTTAGCATGTTGACACACAAATGGGGGAGCCCAGACATAGATCTTTTTGCCTCACCCCAGAATTATCAGTTGGAAAAATTCTGCAGAAGAATTAATCGTAAAAAAGTTTGGAAAGTGGATGCTCTGTCCTTCAGCAGGAAAAATCTATCAGTCTATGTCTTTCCTCCTCTGCCTTTGCTCTCCAAGGTCTTACTAAAAGTCAGACAGGAAAAAACAAAAATGATACTGATTTCTCCAGACTGGCCACGCCAACACTGGTACCTGCTCCTATGCAGTATGTCACACCTTCCTCTGTGGTACTTGCTTCTGACATCTTACCTACTGTCTCAGCAGAACTATCAAATTCTGCACACTCCGCTCCAAACTCTGCATCTTGCAGCATGGCTAATCAACTAATTTCACCAGTTACATCTCTTTGCAAACCTGTGATGGATGTCACCCCTGGAGGCTAGAAGGCCTAGTACTAGAAAATCTTATGCAGACGAATGGAAAAGATTCTGTGCCTGGAACCAAGCACAAGGAATAAGCACAGCAATGCCCCAATATTCCTCAGATTCTGCAATACTTAACTGAGATGCTTCACAAGGGCCTATCCTTTTCTTGTATAAAAATCCATGCCTGTGCCATTTCAGCTCATTACAACGCAGAGCCTCCCCTCTTTTCTCATCCTCTGCTAAAGCAGTACCTCAGAGGGGCCAAAAATTTAAAACCTCCCAGGAGAGCACCAACTCCTGCAAAGGACCTCAATTTTGTTTTGGAAAAACTCAGTCTACCTTCTTTTGAACCACCAGCTGCTACTGCAGATTTAAAATCTCTCTCCTGGAAAACAGCTTTTCTTTTAGCAGTTACTTCAGCTAGACAGATTTCAGAATTACGGGCTCTTATGGCAGTGGAGCCTTTCATTATTTTCCATCCGGACAAGCTGGCTGTCAGGACCAGTCCATCTTTCATGCCAGAAGTAGTATCCAGTGTGGCTCTTGATCACACCATTCATCTGCCAACTTTCTTTCCTAATCCACAGAACAAGGGTGAGCGGATTCTGCATTCATTGGATGTGCACAGACAACTTAGATTCTACTTAAACAGGACAAAACCTCTAAGAAAATCTGAGAAACTATTGGTGGCTTTTGCTACAGGGGCAGAGGGAAAACTTATTTAAAAGCAGACCATTTCTAAATGGATAAGCCATTGTATTTGTTTCTGCTATGTGCACCATGGTAAACCTATCCTTAAGGGGATCAGATCTCATTCCACCAGGGCTGCATCTACTTATGCAGCCTTTCTCAGCGGGGTTCCTACCAGAGACATTCTAGAAGCTGCTACCTGGAGCTCGGTTCATACGTTCAAACATTACCATTTACCTCTCTCCTCTAAATCCAGAGCTAGCTTTGCCACTGCTGTCCTGCAGGGCCTTATAGCTGCTCCTAATTCTGTATAAATCCATCCTCCCAACCATTGCTTTGGGACTCTACCCAAATGTAATGAAACATGAAGAACATAGTACAGTTGTGTACACTTAGCTTAAATTTAGATGTTAGAGTGTATTCACTGTTGCAGTCCTGGTTACCCACCCTCCAGCCCCCCTGTTTTTTCTCCTACTATACCTCTTCTTTCCTTTTAATGTGCTTATAAGCCTTTGGTGTATTTGCTTTTGATTGGAGGTATATTGTTTGTGTTCTAAATTATTCATATATATATATATATATATATATATATATATATATATATATATATATATATATTGCTCCCTATTTGGGGGACACCTGACATCTGGGGCAAGAAAAACTGATGAAAATGGCATTGGCTGCATGTTTTATACCCCTGATGACCTGACGTCATGGAAGAAGGGACAGCAACCGCCACAGGACCCAAAACTTTGTTAATCAGGCCGACTAAGGGCAACCTGCCAGCAGATTACCCAAATGAAATGACTGCAACAGTGAATACACTCTAGCACCTACATTTATGGTAAGTGTACACAACTGTACTTTCTCGATGTTAACCGATAGGACAGACGCCCTAGCATCAGGAAGTCTTATGCAGATAAATTGAAAAGGTTTTGCACCTCTATCCCGGCTAAGGGGGCCAGTACGGCATAGAACTCCATCCCTCTCATCGTGGATTACTTAGCTGACCTACTACAGAATGGTCTCTCTCTCTGCTCTATAAAAATTCATATGTCTACTATTTCAGTGCATTTTCCCACTGTTCAGCCTCTTTTTTTTCACACCCTCTGTTTAAACAGTTCCTCAGAGGGGCGAACAACTTGAGGCCCCCCAGAAGGGCACCAACAGCAGCTGGGGACCTTAACTTTGTCTTGGAAAAGCTCACCCTGCCTCCTTTCGAACCAGCTTCTTTTTCAGAGCTAAAATTTCTCTCCCGGAAGACAATCTTCCTGCTGGCAATCACTTTAGCCAAAAGTGTTTCTGTGCTGCAAGCACTCATGGCAGTGGAACCCTTCATCTTTCATGTGCTTTGCCAGAGATGGCGTGCACCTGTCACCCCTGGGATTCCGGATACTGGCTAAGGTTCTTGCCGCCCCTATAGTGCCTTTTTTAGGCAAGGTTCAAATGACAAATTCACCACCGT
This sequence comes from Protopterus annectens, assembly GCF_019279795.1. Taxonomy (NCBI): domain Eukaryota; kingdom Metazoa; phylum Chordata; order Ceratodontiformes; family Protopteridae; genus Protopterus; species Protopterus annectens. The sequence continues at coordinate 669,582,523 of NC_056747.1, read as the reverse complement.
AACAGGAACAGGCAAGCAAAAACTGAGGGTGATGCTACTCAATGCCAGAAGTCTAAATCTCAAAATGCACTCCCTAAAATGGAGAACATCGATATCTGTGCAGTGACTGAGACCTGGTTCAAGGCTCCAGAGAGCACCCCTGCACTACCAGGCTATAACTCATACCACACTTTTTGGCCATGTAACTTGGACCGGAGCACCAAAGGCAGAGGTGTATCCATATTCATTAAGGATATCCACACCTCCAGGCTAGTTACTCGGCATAATGCAGCCGAGGTTATCCAAGTGCAACTAACTCTGGGCAAAACTACAATCCAAATTGTAGCTTGCTACAGATCACCCACCATGCCCCAGGATTCCTGCTCCTCTTTTCTTGATGTACTGGAAAATGTTAGGGTTCAACCAAACACCCTAATAATGGGCGATATCAACTACCCCACCATTAACTGGGAAAACTACTTGTGTACCAACTCCTTCTCTCAACGCTTTCTGGAATTCATAAACTCCAATGCACTGGATCAACTTATCCACACCCCCACTAGGGGCAACAATATCCTAGATCTAGTCATTAACAATATGAGTGACCGGTGTTCCACACCTGAAGTCAATGCCTCATTGGTCCGATCCGACCATAAGCTAATTACCCTAGATATCCACATCGTGCCTCCACCCCCCATTAAGGAAACCATAATAAAACATTTCTCCAAAGCCAACTTCATGCTTCTTAAGACAGAAGTGGTGAACTTCATGACACCCATGCAGATGGACAATACAGTTACGACTACTGAATCCTACACAATTGCACTTTATAAGCACTTAGAGTGCATGGATCGTGCTGTCCCAAACAGAACCAAGACGCTATCCTCAAAAAAAAAAAAAAAAAAAAGGAAGCCAATCTGGTGGTCCCCTGCCATAAACAAACTGTACAACAGAAGGAAGAAACTCTTGCAAAAGAGAGTAAAATCCCACGAGTGGAGGAGCTCTCCCTGGTCAGCCTCAGTAAGAAGCTGCGATCCCTGATAAAATCCTCCAAAGCTAGTTACGAAAACAAAATTGCCACTGATTCTAAAGACAGCCACAAAGCATTCTATAGCTATATCAAGAATCTGAATGGCAACACTCAGATCTGCTCTGAGTTACAGCACAATAGCACTAAATATACAGACCCAACTGATATTGCCAACATCCTGGCAGATAGGTTCAGTGCTGAATTTACCCCCCTCTCACCCCCTAAAGAGCCCGTCTCTATACCGGAAGAATGCAAAGTTCCTGTAATCATGGCTGCACAGGTAAAAACCACACTCTCCAAAGCAGGGAACACAGCATCCATGGGACCAGACAACATCCCAGGCTGTGTTCTACACGAACTACAGAACGAACTGGCACCCCACCTAAGTACCATGTTCAGTCATAGCCTCACCTCAGGCTTTGTGCCTGCTGAGTGGAGCATGCAACGGTTATCCCACTCCACAAGGGGGGGAGCCACCACGGACCCCGGGAACTACAGCCCCATTAACCTGACAAGCCTGGTCTGCAAGGCCAGGGAACGTATCATCATGGAACTTATAAACAAAGACATTGGTAATCTCCAAACTCTGGATCTCACCCAGTTTGGGTTTGTAAAATGCAGATCATGTCTCCTAAACCTGATAGACTTCTTCGAAGCAGTCACCAAAGCCGTAGACAAGGGTAAGGTGGTTCACACAGCCTATCTAGATCTTGCCAAGGCTTTTGACACCATCCCTCACTCTGGAATTCTAGATAAACTCACTAAACTAGGTATAAATCCCTATGTCACAAGATGGGTTGCCAACTGGCTCACTGACAGAATCCACACTGTGAAAGTAGCAGACTCTAAATCCGACTTCAGACCAGTGACAAGTGGAGTACTACAGGATTCAGTCCTGGGTCCTCTCCTGTTTGGTATCTACTTCTCTGAAGTACAGGCTAACACAGAAGGTCTTTGGCTAACTAAGTTCGCAGATGACTGCAAACTAGGAGCTATAATCGAAATTCCCAATGATGTGGACATCCTACAGAAGGGCCTCACTGAGACAGATGCCTGGTGTCAAAGCCGTGGCCTCATGCTCAATGCCAAAAAGTGCATTGGCATCCCCTTTGGTAAAAACTCTGTACCCATGAACTACAACATAGGCGGTAGTATATTTAACACCGAAAGTGTGATAAGAGACCTTGGGATGCAGGTGGACAGTAGTCTCTCCTTTGATAATCACATCGCCACAATAGTCAGGAAATCCTTCAACGTGGCACACCTCATCACAAAAGGTTTCTCATCCAGAAAGAGGTCATTGTTCCCCTCTACTCATCACTCATTAGACACATTATAGAGTACAACGCCCCTTTTGGTATGTACCTCACAAGATATACCCAACAGCTGGAAAGGCCGCAGAAATACCTCACAAAGAGGATTAGCGGCCTTAAACAGATGTCCTACGCTGACAGTCTCAAAAAACTCCAGCTTTACTCCGTCGCATATCGCCTACTCAGAGGTGATCTCTGCCTAACATACAAAGCTATGTCAAACCCAGAGCTGTTGGACATGCTCCACTTAAAGAAATCCCAATCTCTCCGAGCTACACGCTCTAGGGACCTAAACCTTGTCACCACAATAAACAGAACATGCCGGAGGGTTAGATTCCTGTCCTAGAGACTTCCCATACTCTGGAATAAACTACCTATCTATATCAAACAAAGCTCCTCATTAGCACTCAAGAAAAATCTTGATGATTGGATGGGAAATAGGAAATTCACCCCAGGGATCACCTCTATGGCTCTGCTCGACAGTGGCATAGGAAAATAATTTTCTTGGGTGGCAAAAGCCAGGGTACCTTTTTGGCTGGGCTTATATAGGCCCCAGGGCCGATAGCCTAGTACCTACCTATGAACCTATGCAGACAGGGTATCCCTCAGGGAACTAATCCATCCTTCATGTCCAAGGTGGTTTCCAGTGTGGCTCTCAACCAATCCATCCGTTTGCCCACCTTCTTTCTTGTCCCTCAAAACAAGGAGGAAAGGATTCTGCACACTCTAGATGTGCAGAGACAGCTCATACTTTCTGGACAGGACTAAACCATTCAGAAAATCTGATCAACTGCTGGTTAGCTTTGCTTCAGGTGCAGAGGGCAAAGCCATCTCCAAGCAAACCATTTCCAAATGGATAGCACACTGCATCCATTTCTGATACAAACAGCATGGCAAGCCTCCCCCCAAGGGAGTCAGAACCCACTCCACCAGAGCAGCCTCCACCTTTGCAGCTTTCCTCAGAAGAGGGACAACCTGGAGGCTGCCACCTGGACATCCGTTCACACCTTTACCAAACTTTACCAAACATTACCACCATCTTTTCTAAATCCAGGGCAGGTTTTGCCTCTGCAGTCTTGCAGGGCATGCTAGCCAGCCCCTAGCTTCCTTGACTGCCACACCACCCTTTTCCTCAGCTTTGGGAATTAACCCAAATGTGATAACTGCAACATTGAAACATGGAGAACATAGTGCAGTTATGTACACTTCCCATAAATGTAGATGTTGAAGTGTCTTCACTATTGCAGTCCAGGTTTCCATTCCCTTTATTCCTATTGTTACCTTTCTTTCTTGTTCTCCTTTCCTTACAAGGGACATATTGGTATTTATTTTCCACTGGTGGGGTTCTGCCACCAGAGCCTGGCCTCCAGTTTTGGGGGCTTCTGACCGGTTATGGCAAGAAAAACTGATGTAATGGCGTCGGCTGCCTTCCTTTATACCAGTGCTGACCTGACGTCAGTCTTCAAGCGACAGCAACCGACGCCAAAATACTGAGTCTCTGATATTCAGGCTGGGTGAGGGCTACACTGGCAGGGTAACCCAAATGTGATAACTGATACAGTGAAGACACTCTAACATCTACATTTATGGTAAGTGTATACTGTTGTACTTTCTAAGGATTGTACATCTGTAAGTAACCTTTATGTCCTGTACTGGGTGCGGGGGAGCATACACATGATGTATGATGTTCCTTTTCACAACTTAAGGCTTTGGGATGCTAGTTGGAAGTTGGACTGACTACCACTAGGCTTTGGGATGCTAGTTGGAAGTTGGACTGACTACCACGTGGCCATCTCGAAAAAAAAACTAAACAAAACTAAACCCACTGATATGGGGGTCTTCACCCCCCCCCCCACAACCCCCTAACTAAATAAACCAACTCCAAAATCGTACTACCATGGGTGATAAGGGACAAGGTTCAACAGGATGGCCAAGTGGTTACTTAACCTCTAGTGAAAAGTTGGTGTTCTGAGTGTCTGTCTTCTGAAGTTGTCAGTGGTTTCATTTCGGGCAACTGTGAGTTGGGTAAGTAAGAGTTCGGTCTACTGAAGTAGACCTATATATATATATATATATATATATATATATATATATATATATATATGTTCTTAGTGTTTCACTGTTGCAGTCATTACATTTGGATTATCTGCCAGCAGGTATCCCTCAGCCGGCTTGAATATCAAAGTCTTGGATCCCTGCGTCAGATGCTGTCAGGTCGTCAGGGGTATAAAACATGCAGCGGACGCCATTACATCAATCTTTCTTGCCGCACGGTGCCCGAAGCAGAAGCATTTCGCAAGTGCCGGTCGGCCGACTCCTGAAATTTTTATTTTCGAATTTCAGATGCAAAGTCATCAAAAAAGCTAAGTACCCCGTTGGGGATCCTTTTTCTTGGTCTTAACCGATGTCAGTAAAAGTTAACAATTGTATTACCTGTGGAATGCAAATACCTCTTAAAGATTTTCATTCATACTGCATTCCTTGCTTAAGCCCAGAACATGATGTCCCTTGCTGTCGGTTTTGTGCCTTATTCAACCCCTGAGCTGTTCGTCATCAGTTTATTTTTGCAGCAAATTATTTTGGTTCTCAGTTTAACTATCCAGAAATGGCTTCGGTAAGCCTACCTGCACATTCCAGTAAGGGAATCTTGCAGGAAATACCTATGCTTCAGAGCAGGCTCCATGCACTATCAGTTCTCTGCACTTCTCTTTGGCTTATCTACTGCGCCCAGGGTATTCACAAAATGCCTAACTCCAATCAATGCATTTTGCAGGCAAAGAAATATTCAGATATACCCATACCTGGACGATTATTTAATTCAGACAGAAAGCCAGGACATGCTACTAAAACATCTGGCATTTGTAAAGAAACTTCTAACCTCACTGGGGTACACCATAAACGAAAATAAATCTCATCTAGTATCTTGCCAACAAATTATATTCCTGGGAGCAAGCTTGAACACAACTTCCCAGATGGCTTACCTTACGCCAGGGAAACAAGTTTATTTGACAACCTACTTCAAACTACTGGCCACAAAGACCCAGCTATCTTTAATTAACATCCTGCAAGCCCTGAGGTTCATGGCCTCTTGCATTCTACTAATTCCATATGCAAGATTGCATATGAGGAAACTACAATGGTATCTAAAAAGCGTATGGTGTCTTAAAAACCTATGGTGTCAATATTCTCAGGACCTGGAATCAATGATTCCTATCATTCCTTGTTTAAAGACAGAGTTCCTTTGGTGAGCAGAGGCCTGCTACCACAGCAAGGGGCTCCCATTTACTCTACCCCCTGCTGCCCAAACCCTAACAGACGCATCAGACTATGCATGGGAGGCTCATTTGGCAGGGCAGTGCATTCAGGGCAAATGGAACCAGAGTCAAATGCACCCTGCATATCATTCAAAAAGAAATGTTAGCTATACAGAATTCCCTGATAGCCCTCAAGGACCACATTCTTCCAGGACACTTATTGGTAAAGACAGACAACACCATTGTTATGTGGTACATAAGCAAGGGGGAACCCCCTCGTACCCTCTTTGCAGACTAGCCATGGCTCTGTGGAACACAGCCTTGAGCTGCTAAGTGCACCTACAAGCTCAGTTATTGCCAGGCAAGCTAAATTCACTGGCAGATGACCTAAGCAGAAATCTCATGGACCCACACGAGTGGAAACTGGAACCAAAGATATTCAACCTTTTGAGAAACAAATGGGGGGGGGGTCCAGAGATGGACCTGTTTGCCTCCCCTCAAAACTACCAATTGGACAAATTCTGCACAAGGACTTCCCACAGTCAAAGTTGAAAAATGGATGCCCTGTCGTTTCACCTGGGAAAGCCTCTGTTTATGCCTTTCCCCCTCTGCCTCTCCTTTCGAAAGTTCTGCTAAAGATCAAACAGGACAAACCAAGGACAATACTGATTGCACCAGACTGGCCACACCAGCACTGGTATCCCCTCTTGCGCAGTATGTCACTGCTAGAACCATGGCACCTGCCTCAGACCCCTTCCCTGCTGTCCCAGCAGAAGGGCCATATTCTGCACCCTCAGCTTCAAACCCTGAACCTTGCAGCCTGGCTAATTCCTTGAGCTCTCCAACAACATCCCTCAGTAAGCAGGTACTAGATGTCATTCTGGAGGCAAGGAGGCCTAGTGCTAGAAAGTCCTATGCTGAAAAGTGGAAAAGATACTTTACCTGTAGCCAGACTCAGGGGGTAGGCTCAGCAGTGCCTAGCTTACTGCATATTCTTCAGTACTTAACAGAGATGTTCCACAAGGGCTTTCCTTCTCGTCAATTAAAATTCATGCCTCTGCCATTTCAGCTCATTATAATGCTGAACCCACCCCTCTTCTCTCACCCCTGCTAATGCAAGTCCTCAGAGGGGCCAAAAATTTAAGACCACCCAGGAGAGCCCCTACTCCAGCCTGGGACCATAACTTTGTATTGGAACAGCTCACTCTACTTTTTTTTTGAGCCAGCTGCAACTGCACAGTTGAAATTCTTTTCTTGGAAAACAGCCTTCCTTCTAGCCATCACTTCAGCAAAGAGTGTCTGAGTTATAGGCCCTCATGGCAGTGGAGCCCTTCATCACCCTCCATGCAGACAGGGTGTCCCTCAGGACCAATCCTTCCTTTATGCCCAAGGTGGTGTCTAGTGTGGCCCTTAATCAGGCCATTCATTTGCCTTCTTTTTTCCCTACTCCACAGAACAAAGGAGAATGAATACTGTACACTCTGGACGTGCACGGACAACTTAGATTTTATTTGGACAGTACTAAGCCTCTCAGAAAATCTTAGCTGCTAGTTGGCTTTGCTGCAGGGGCAGAGGGGAAGGCCATTTCAATGCAAATCATTTCTAAGTGGATAGCCCATTGCATTCATTACTGCTATAAGCACCATAGAGAACCTACCCCACAAGGGGATAAGATCACATTCCACTAGGGTTGCATCTACCTGTACAGCCTTTCTCAGAAGTGTCCCTACCAGGGACATCCTAGAAGCTGCTACCTGGAGCTCTGTGTACATAACTTCACCAAGCATTACCACATGCCTATTTTTTTCTAAATCCAGAGTTGGTTTTGCCACTGCAGTCTTGCAGGGCTTAATAACTGCTCCTAATGCTCTCTAACTTCCTCCTCACTTTCTTTGCTTTGGGAATCAACCCAAATATAATGACTGCAACAGTGAAACACGAAGAACATAGTACAGTTGTGTACACTTAACATAAATGTAGATGTTCAGGTGTATTCACTGTTGCAGTCCTGTTTACCCTCCCTCCAGCCCCCTGACTTCTCTTGGCTATACTTCTCTTCTTGTTTAGTGTATTTCAGCTTTCTGGTGTATTTGCTTTTTGTTGGAGGTATTGCTTCCCATTATGGGGCACCTGACATCTGGGGCAAGAAAAACTGATGTAATGACGGCTGCAAGTTTTATACCCCTGATGACCTGACGTCATGGAAGAGGAGACAGCATCCGACAGGGATCCAAGACTTTCATATTCAGGCCGGCAGAGGGCTAACTGCAGGCAGATAACCCAAATGTAATGACTGCAACAGTGAATACACTCGAACATCTACATTTATGGTAAGTGTACACAACTGTAATATATAGATATTTATATATATATATATATATATAGGTTCATACTAGGCTATCTGCCCTAGGGCATTTATAAGCCTAGCCAGAGTATGTTTGGCTTTCGCCACCCATTTTAAATTAATTTTGCTATGCTCTTTTTCGAGGTTAGTATACTGTGCCTCTGTCTAACAGTGACACAGAAGTGATACCCGGGGTAAACCCATGATCTCCCATCCACTCATCAAGATTCCTCTTGAAGAGAGTCAATGAGGGACTCTGCCTAACCTGGACTGGGATTTTATTCCATAGTGAAGGGAGCCTCTGGGTTATGAATCTGTCCCTCCAGCATGTCCTATTTATTTCAGTGCTGAGGTTCAAGTCTCCGGAGCGTGTAGCTGGATGGGATTTGGATTTTTTGAGGTGCAGCATGTCCCTTAATTCCGGGTTGGACATGGCCTTGTACGTCGGGCACAGGTCACATCTGAGCAGGCGGTATGCCACTGAGTAGAGCTGGAGTTTCTTTAACCGGGCAGCATATGGCATCTGTTTGAGCCCTTTGATCCTCTTGGTGAGGTACTTTTGGGGTCTTTCCAGTTGCTGCATGTGTTTGGTAAGGTACATCCCAAAAGGGCATTGTACTCTGTTATGGGCCTGATGAGGGATGAGTAAAGAGGCGATGACCTCCCTAATCTAGATGTGAATCCCTTCATGATTAGGTGGGCTATATAAAATGTTTTTCTAACCACTTTGGCCACATGGTTGTCAAATGAGAGATTGCTATCAACTTGGGTCCCCAGGTCCCTAATGACTTCTTCTGTACTTAATGGATTACCACCTATGTGGTAATTTGTGGCACTTTGTTTTTGCCAAAGGGGATGACTATGCACTTTTTGGCGTTTAGCTTGAGACCATGGCTCTGGCACCAGTTGTCTGTTTCTATGAGGCCCTTTTGGAGGATGCTTGTGTCGGCTGGAGAGTCGATTATGGCGCCCAGTTTGCAGTCATCTGCGAACTTGGTCAGCCACAGTCCTTCCGTGTTGGCCTGTACCTCCGAGAAATATATACCAAACAAGAGAGGTCCCAGGACTGAGCCTTGTGGGACGCCACTTGTAACTGGTTTGGAGTCTGACGTGGCTCCAGCAATTCTAACCATGTGGGTTCTGTCCTTGAGCCAGTTTGCAACCCATCTAGTGGCATAGGGGTTTATATTTAAGCTGGTGAGCTTATCTATAATGCCTGAGTGAGGTACTGTATTGAAGGCTTTTGCGAGGTCCAGATAGGCTGTGTGGACCACCTTCCCTTTGTCAATGGCCTTGGTGACTGTTTCAAAGAAGTCAACCAGGTTTAAGAGGCAGGATCTGCCCTTAACAAAGCCAAACTGGGTAGGATCCAGTGTCTGTAGGTCACCAATATCTTTATTTATGAGGTCCATGATGATCCTTTCCATAGCTTTGCAGACCAAGCTAGTCAGGCTTATGGGGCGATAGTTTCCAGGGTCCGTCGAGGCACCACCTTTGTGGAGAGGGACCACTGTTGCTGTACGCCACTCTTTGGGTACATATCCTGTAGTAAGGCTGAGATTGAACAGTAGTTTTATATTTGGGTGTAGCGCGTCTTGGAGTTCATGTAGGGCGCAGCCTGGGACACCATCTGGTCCCATTGATGCTGTGTTTTTGCTTTGGAGAGGTCTCCCACCTGAGCATCTGAGATGTCGGGGGCAGCACTCTGCTGGGATAGATATTTGCCCTTTTGGTGGGGAGGGAGAAGTTTGCGCTGAACCTGTCAGCTAGGATGTTGGCAATGTCTGTGGGATCAGTGTATTTTTGTCATTTTGGACTAATTCTGAGCATATCTGGGAATTCCCACCCAGGTTCCTAACATAACTAAAGAAAGCCTTGTGATTATCTTTAGTGTCCTGTGCAATTTTTCTCGAAGCTGGCCTTTGGCGATTTTATGAGTGTTTTAGTTTTTGCTAATACTGATCAGAGATGCCTTCCCTTTTTGGGATTTTGCTGTATCATGTAGTAGCTTCCTCCTTCTATTGTATAGTTTGTTTATGGCTGGGGTCCACCAGACAGGTCGTCTGCCTTTGGAGGATTGGGTCTTGGTTTTATTTGGGATTGCATGATCCATGCATTCCTGAAGGTGTTCATAGAATGCATTTATAAAGGATTCTGCGGTCTGGGCGTATTTTCCACAGGCCCGGGGGCTTTGAAGGATTCCACCTCGGTTTTGAGGAGTGTGAAATTTGCTTTAGAAGTTTTTCACTGTGGTTTTCTGGGCAGGGGTGGGGTCGGGATGTGAATATCCAGTGAGATCAGTTTATGGTCTGATCTTACCAGTGAGGATACACTTCTGGTCTGGAGCATAGAGTCCCCATGTTGGTGATGATCAGGTCCAGTATGTTTTCCCCTCTTGTGGGAGTGGTAACAAGTTGTTCCATAGCATTTGAGTTTATGAATTCTAGGAACCTTTGGGCAAGGGTGTTGGAGCTAGAGTAATGCTCCCAATCTATGTTTGGGTAGTTGAAGTCACCCAATATAATGGTGTTCGGAGAGACCTTCATATTTTCCAGTGTTCTCAGGAAGGCCGACTGGGGTTCCTGGGTTTGGGAGGGTGGTCTGTAGCAGGCTATAAACTGGAAGGCAGTTTTACCCACTGTTAGTTGCACATGGATAGTCTCTGATGCTGCTTTGCCACCAACCTGGAGGTGTGGGTATCTTTGATGAATATCGATACTCCCCCTCCTTTTGTGGTTCGGTCCAAGTTTTGGGGCAGAAAAGCATGGTATGAGGTATAACCTGGTAGTGCTGGGGTGCTCTCGGGAGTCCTGAACCAGGTTTCTGTTACTGCACAGATATCGATGTTCTCCATGCTAAGGAGAGTTTCGAGTGCGTGCATCTTGAGGTTTAGACTTCTAGCGTTGAGTAGCATTACTCTTAGTTTCTTATCCCTTGTGATACCTATGGAGGTGGGTTTGTCTTTTGAGCCTTGCCTAAAAAGGCACTATGGGGGTAGCAAGAGCCTTTGCCAATATCTGAAAGCCCAGGGGTGACGGGTGCAAGCCGTCCCTAGCAAAGCATCATGGCTTGTCGTGCATATCATCCCAAGCTGACAGGCATTGGATCCCCTTTGAATGACACCAATACTTAAGCCAATTGTTAAAATTGATCATCTTGTCTTCATATTGTGGCATCATTCTTGGTGAGGGTAAGATGCTACTCAAGGTCAGGGTCATACCAGCCTGGGCTACATGCTCAGAGAGCTCCTCTATGTCTCTTCATGTAGTCCAGGGAGGTACATCTCAGGTCATTCACACCAGCATGGACAATGACTGAGTCATATTTGTACTTGCCTTGGAGTGACCTGAGTGCTTGTGTTATGTGGCGGATCCTAGCGCCAGACAGGCTGCTCACCGTGACCTCCTCCTTGTTCAGCCTGGTGAGCAGGACGTCAGTGTGCCTGACGATAGTCACCTATTACAAGTGTATCAGGTGTGTTGTTTAGCCTTAAGGGCTGTGACTGTTCGGCACACTGGCTTTGTGAGATATGTGTTGCACGTGTTTTGTTTTGGGGTAGCGGTTGCTTGGGTGTCTGCTTTGGAGGTCTCTGCTGCTTAGGCAGATCTTTATTTAGAGCCTCCGAGTATGTTTTTGTGTGATTATGTGTTTGGTTTGCTGTCGTGGTAGGTCTATGTGAGACTGGAATTGTAGTGAGTGTGGTTTCCTTCTCTTCCTGACTGGTTATGCCATTACTGAGTTGAGAGAGCTTAGCCTCCAGTTTGGCTATATGGTTGCATCTCTCACATGTGTTGGAATTTGTTGGGAGGAGGAGAGGGTTGTCTGTGTACATGAGGCAGTTGTAACATTGCCTCAAGATTCCCATATTCACCAGCTGGACCGGAGAGGAGATTGACAACTGACCTTTGGACATGCTAGAATAATATTGGGAATTCCTTTATAATTGAAAAGAAGGGCCAATGGGGAGCGAGGGTGTAGTGCTTTTAATTTTTAGTGCCGACTTATAATTGCTTTAGTGAGCAAGTGCCAGGTAACAAGTGCAATGTGTTACAGGTAACTTAAATGCAAAATCACAAACAGTAACTTTCTTTCAAGCGAAGCAAGCAAATAACTACAGTAAGGAATCCAGACATCAGTAGAAATCCACAGAAGCTGAGAAGCCGCGTTTAGGTGGAATTAGCATTCCAGGAAATAACAAGCATACAAACAAAGCTAGATTCAGCAGGCCTGGATCTAGTCTATGCTACAGCAAACAAGGTGTACCAATTTCAGTAAGATACAGTTCAAATATTCAGGCACTATAAACCTCTAACCAGAAATTCCCAGCTCAGAAGGGCAGAGTCCAGCCTCTCCTCCCACAAGAGTGCAGATCACGAACCTTCTTAATGTAAAATAACTGGCCTGAAGCCCAAGTGCTTAAACCAGAGCTAATACACTTTAAGAATAACAGACACTGAGCTTTCAGTCAGCAGTTCCCAACTTAGACGGATGAAAGCTACCTGTCCTATATATATATATATATAGATGTGTGTGTGTGTGTGTGTGTGTGTGTGTGTGTGTGTGTATATATATATGTATATTTATCTATATTTATATTTATAGATATAATTATATAATTATATATTTATAGATATAATTATATATTTATAGATATAATTATATATATATTTATAGATATAATTATATATATATATTTATAGATATAATTATATATATATATATATATATATATATATATATATGTATGTGTATATATATCTATATATATATATATATATATCTATATCTATATATATCTATATATATATATATATATATCTATATCTATATATATTTATATATATCTATATATATATATATATATATATATATATATATATATATATATATACATATATATATATATATATATATATATATATATATATATATATATATATATATATATATATATATATATATATATAGATGTATGTGTGTGAATGCCACAGCAGTGTGGTATATCAACTTGCAAGGGAAACTAGATTGTATCCCCTTTGCAGGCTAGCCATACTACCTTGTGATATAGCTTCAAAGCATAATTTCACTCTTCAGGTATCCTGCATTTTGTCAGAGCTAAATGGTGTGTCAAACCAGCTGAGGAGGACAATGACAAACTCCCAGTAATGGAAACTAGATCAGGGGGTCTTCCAAGATTTGATCCATATGTGGAGAGCTCTTCAGGTTGTTGAGAGGGGGCAAACAAGTCAGTCTGCTGTCAGGATTCTGCTGCAGGACTTCAGGCCTGGAAGCCAGATGTTTTTTTCTTTCCTTGGACACAAATGTTCCTGTACATTTTTTCACCTTTTCCACTGATAAGATTTAGAAGGAATCCCCGAAGGTCATTGAGGTGAGTCTCTTTACTGGCCCACGCATCAGAGGTCCCCCCCTTTGTGTGTGTGTGTGTGTGTGTGTGTGTGTGTGAGAAATGGCCAGTAGCAGTTACCACAAGCTTCCTCACAGAATGGATCTACTCTCACAAGATCAGGGGTATTTGATTTAACTGAACTGGCAGTTTTAACTCTGCTCTTCAGTTACTCCCACCCACCCTCCCTGTTTTTGTTTTGGTGTTAATCTTAGTGGCCTTGAAACTGCCCGCCCCTCAGCCTGCCTCTGGGCCCATCTCATTTGCTCACTCAACTGAGTGCAGTGAGATCATATTCTGATTTCAGGCACTCCTACTGTGTACAAAGAGAGCATCTGGGAAACAGACAAAAAAAAATTTAACTTATTTCCTGCCTTTCCTGTTAAGTGGTATAGACTATTTGTAGGCTTCTGAGCCCCCAAGCCCTTCTGTGTTTGAGGGAAGCCTTCTAGCTTGTTTTTTTCTTATAACTAGCCAGTTTTCTAGTTTCAGCACTCAAATCTGTTTCTTTGATCTCAGCACTTCAGATAAAAAAAAAAAAAAAAAATTTCATCTGCTTTTACTGTACTTGTGTTTCTACCTACTTCATTTTACTTTTGCATCATCTTAAAAATACTCAGTTGTATGTATTACTGCTTGGTGTAACTCATTCTAAGCCTTTTGGTTTAAACACTTGGGCTTCGGACCAGTTGTTTTGCACTGAGAGAGTTTGTGGTCTGCACTGTTGTGGCCGAACAGGTAGCTTACATCCTTCTAGGTTGGGGACTGCTGATTGAGGACTCAGTGTCTGTTATTCTACAAGTGTATTAATTCTGGTTTAAGCACTTGGGCTTTCAGGCCAGTTATTTTACATTAAGAGGGTTCGTGGTCTGCACTCTTGTGGGAGAAGAGGCTGGACTCTGCCCTTCTGAGCTGGGAATTTCTGGTTAAAGGCTTATAGTGCATGCATATCTGAACTGCTTCTTACTGAAGTTGGTGCGCCTTGTTTGCTGTGGCATTGACTGGATTCGGGCCTGCTGGATCTAGCTTTGTTTGTGTAACTTGAGCACTAATCCAGACATTCTCTAAAGTATTCAATTGTATTTATTACTGCTTGGTTGTAACTTGATTAAAGTGTAGATATCATTCTAAGTCTTTTGGATTAAGCACTTGGGCTTCAGACCAGTTGTTTTACATTAGGAAGGTTTGTGGCAAGCACTGTGGTGGCAGGACAGGTAGCTTTCATCCTTCTAAGTTGGGAACTGCTGATTGAGAGCCCAGTGTCCAAGTGTATTAGTTCTGGTTTAAGCACTTGGGCTTCAGGCCAGTTATTTTACATTAAGAGGGTTCGTGGTCTGCACTCTTGTGGGAGAAGAGGCTGGACTCTGCCCTTCTGAGCTGGGAATTTCTGGTTAAAGGTTTATAGTGCCTGAATATTTGAACTGTATCTTACTGAAATTGATACACCTTGTTTGCTGTAGCATAGACTAGATCCAGGCCTGCTGAATCTAGCTTTGTTTATATGCTTGTTTGCTTGTTATTTTCCTGGAACGCTAATTCCACCTAATACACGGCTTCTCAGCGCTTCTGTGGATCACTAGTGATATCTGCATTGCTTACTGTACTTATTTCCTTGTTTCACTTGAAAGAAAGTCACTGTTTGTCGTTTTTGCATTTAGGTACTTGTAACACATTGCACTCAAGTTACCTGGCACTTGCTCTCTAAAGCAATTATATAAGTCAGCACTAAAAATTAAAAGCACTACACCCTCACTCCCCACTGGCCCTTGTTTTCAATTATTAAGAAATTCCCAATATTATTCTAGCATGTCCAAAGGTCAGTTGTCAATCTCCTCTCCGGTCCAGCTGGTGAATCTGGGAATCTTGAAGCAATGTTATAACTGCCTCATGTACACAGACATCCCTCTCCTCCTCCCACATAACACAAATACTTGCGAGAGATGCAGCTATTTTGCCAAACTGGAGGCTGAGCTCTCTCAACTCAGGACTGGCAAGACCAGACAGGAGGAGAAGGCAACTACACACACCACAAAACCAGCCTCACATAATGCTACCACACCACTGAATCAAACGCATAAACACACAAAGACATACTCGGAGGCTCTGAGTAAAAATTTACCTAAACAGCAGAGGCCTCCAAAGCAGACACCCAAACAACTGCTACCTCAAGACACCCCACAAGCAACACATAAACCACAAAATCAGTGTGCAAAGCAGTCACAGCCCTTAAGGCCAAATACAACACCAAACATACTTGTCATAGGTGACTCCATAGTCAGACACACTGACGTCCCACTCACCAGGCTGAACAAGGAGAGGGTCACAGTAAGCTGTTTATCTGGCGCTAGAATCCACCACATAACACAAGCACTCGGGTCACTCCACGGCAAGTACAAATATGACAAAGTCATTGTCCATGCTGGTGTGAACGACCTGAGACGTACCTCCCTGGACTACATGAAAAGAGACATAGAGGAGCTCTCTGATTATGTAGCCCAGGCAGGTATGACCCTGACCCTGAGCAGTATCCTTCCTTCACCAAGAATGATGCCACAATATAGAGACAAGATGATCAGCTTTAACAATTGGCTTAATGTCTGGTGTCATTCAAAGGGGATCCAGTGTCTGTCTGCCTGGGATGACATGCTTGACAAGCCACGCTGCTTCGCAAAGGACGGGATTCCAGATATTGGCTAAGGCTCTTGCCTCCCCCATAGTGCCTTTTTTAGGCAAGGCTCAAATTCTAAACCTACCACCCTAAATGGGAAGAAACTGAGGGTAACGCTGCTCAATGCCAGAAGTCAAAATCTCAAAATGCACTTTTCGAGGCCCTTCTCAGTATGGAGAACATCGATGTCTGTGCTGTAACTGAAACCTGGTTCAAGGCTCCTGAGAGCACCCCGGCACTATTAGGTTTTACCTCGTATCATGCGTTCCGGCCCCAAAACCCAGACCACACCACAAAAGGAGGGGGTGTATCCATATTCATAAAGGATACCCACACCTCCAGGTTGGTGGCAACGCATTTAAGCTTGGAAACCATCCAGGTGCAACTAACCATAGGCAAAACTGCTCTACAAATTGTAGCATGCTACAGGCCACCCTCTCAAACTCAGGAACCCCACACAGCCTTCCTGAAGACACTGGTGGGAATAAATGTATCTCCAAACACCATCATGTTGGGTGACTTCAACTACCCGAATATAGACTGGGAACATTACTCAAGCACTAACTTTCTAGCCCAACTGTTCCTGGAGTTCATAAATTCAAATGCCATGGAACAGCTAGTCACTGTTCCCACGAGAGGAGAAAATATACTAGATCTCATTATCACAAACATGGGGACAAATTGCTCCACACCGGAAGTATATCCCTCATTGGTGAGATCTGATCATAAACTAATCTCACTGGAAATCCACATCCCGCCCCCACCCCAAACAAAAAAGACCACAGTGAAGAACTTCTCTAAAGCAAACTTCACACTACTCAAGACTGGTGTGGTATCCTTCAAGGCCCCTGAGCCAGTGGAAACCACAACCCAAGCTGCGGAAGCCCTTACAAATGCCTTCTATGAACACCTCCAGGACTGCATGGATCAGGCAATCCCAAATAAAACCAAGACTCTTTCCACAAAGGGCAAACGTCCAGTCTGGTGGACCCCAGCCATTAACAAACTTTACAATAAGAGGAGAAAGCTATTACATGATAGAACAAAATCCATAAAAGGAAGTCACCCTGATCATTATTAGTAAAAAAAAATCGAGCACTCAAAGTCAACTAAGGCCAATTTTGAGAGAAAAATTGCCATGGATTCAAAGGACAATCATAAGGCCTTTTTCAGCTATGTTAGGAACCTGGGTGGAAACTACCAGATATGCTCAGAATTAGTCCAAAATGATACAAAAATCACAGAACCCACAGACATTGCCAACATACTGGCAGACAGGTTCAGTGCAAACCCCCCTTTCCCCCCCTAAAGGAGAGATAACTATCCCAGCGGAGTGTAGCCTCCCAGACATCTCAAATGCGCAGGTGAAAGCTGCTCTCTCTAAAGCTAAAAACACAGCATCAATGGGACCGGATGGTGTCCCCGGCTGTGTGCTACACGAGCTAAATGAGGAATTAAACCCGCACATAAGGCAGCTGTTTAATCTCAGCCTTACCACAGGATACATGCCCAAGGAGTGGCATACCGCAACTGTGGTCCCACTCCACAAAGACGGTGCTTCTATGGACCCTGGTAATTACCGCCCCATAAGCTTAACAAATCTAGTCTGCAAAGCTATGGAGAGGATCATAATGGAGCTCATAAACAAAGATATAGGGGACTTGCAGACATTGGACCCGACCCAGTTTGGCTTCGTCAAGGGCAGATCATGCCTTTTGAACTTGGTCGATGTCTTTGAAACAGTCACCAAGGCCATTGATGAGGGTAAGGCAGTCCATACAGCCTACCTTGACCTTGCAAAGGCTTTCGACACAATACCCCACTCGGGTATTGTAGAAAAACTTACCAGCTTAAATGTAAACCCATATGTCACAAGATGGGTTGCAAACTGGCTTAAGGACAGAACCCACAGGGTTAGAGTTGCTGGCGCTATGTCAGACTCCAAGCCGGTCACAAGTGGTGTCCCACAGGGCTCGGTCCTTGGCCCCCTATTGTTCGGCATCTACTTCTCAGAAGTACAGGCCAACATGGGAGGACTTTGGCTGACAAAGTTTGCAGGCGACTGCAAACAGGGCCATAGTGGAAAGTGCATCGGACACGGATAACCTTCAGAAGGGACTCACGGAAACAGATAGCTGGTGCCAGAGCCATGGCCTGAAGTTAAACTCCAAATAATGTATAGTCATACCCTTCGGGAAAAACAAGGTAACCCCAAGCTACCATATAGGTGGCAATCCACTAAGCACAGAAGAGGTCATCAGGGACCTGGGGACCCAGGTTGACAGTGGCCTTTCTTTTGACACTCACGTTGCTAAAGTGGTTAGAAAGACTTTCTACATTGCCTACCTGATCATGAAGGGATTCACATCCAGATCTAGTGAGGTCATTGTTCCCCTGTACTCTTCACTTATCAGACCAATGATAGAGTACAATGCCCCATTTGGGATGTATCTCACCCGACATCTGCAGCAATTGGAGAGACCCCAAAAGTTCCTCACCAAAAGGATAAAGGGACTCCAAAATCTGCCATATGCTGCCAGATTGAAGAAACTCCAGCTCTATTTAGTCGCATACCGTCTGCTCAGAGGTGACGTGCCTGACATACAAGGCAATGTCCAACCCGGAATTAATGGACATGCTCCACCTCAAAAAATCCAAATCCACCAAAACCACTAGAGCAAGCGACTTAAACCTTAGCACGGATATAAATAGGATGTGCTGGAGGGATAGATTTATCACTCAGAGACTCCCTATGCTGTGGAATAAAATCCCGGTCCATGTGAGGCAGAGCACCTCACTGGCTCTGTTCAAGAGAAATCTTGACCTGTGGATGGGAGATCATAGGTTTACCCCGGGAATCATTTCTGTGTCACTGCTGGACAGAGGCACAACAAACTAATGGTTACAGTATTTTTTCATATAAGGGGTGGCGTAAGCCACAGAACTTTGGGCTAGGCTTATAAATGCCTTAGGGCAGATAGCCTAGTATAAACCTATGATGAACCCAAATTCAGTCACCTTCAGCTGTCTGCTTAGATGATGAGGTCTTAATTCCTTTTAGGCACCTGTTTATTGAGGATGTGCAGCAGGTACTAATGGAGGTTAGAAAGCCTGCTAATAGAAAGTCGTATATTAGCAAATGGAAAAACTTTTCTAGTTGGTGCCAGCAGCATAACCAGCATCCATTCAGGGCTAGTTATTCCCTAGTTTTACAATGTGTGTCACTGTCCTGTGACCTTTCTTACTCATCTGTCAGGTTTAGTGCATCAGCCATTTCAACATGTTTGCCTAGAGATTTTCTGTTTCACTGCATTTTGATGTCAAAATGTTTTTGAAAGGAGTTTTACATAAGAGGCCTCCCAAGAAGACAGGTGGCCTCTCCTTGGGATCTTAAGTTTGTGTTGGAGAAGCTAACAGTTGCTTCATTTGAACCAGCTAATCTGGGTGATTTTGGGGTTCATAACATGGAAAGCTGTTTTACTTACTGCTCTGACCCCTGCAAGAATAGTGTCGGAGTTGCAAGCTCTTATGTTGAGTCAACTATATCTCATTTTCCACAGAGACAGGGTTTTTTTGTGAAATAATCCTTTTATGCCTAAAGTAGCATCAAGAGTTCATTTTTAAGCCAAACGGTTGGCCTTTCAGTTTTCTTTCCTGAGCCTCAAAATGAGGGCGAGAGAATACTCCATACCTTGGATGTCCAGAGAAGGATGCTCCATACTTTGAATGTCCACAAACAACTCTGGTACTATCTTGACAGAAATAAGTTTTTCAGGTGTTTGGATCAGTTGTTCATTTCTTATGAATATAAGAAGGGCACCCATGTCCAAACAGATTGTTTTCCAAATAGTTATCTCAGGCTGTTACCCCTTGTTCTACTCCCCACAACAAAACCATTCCAAGCAGGGTCAAGACTGACTTTGCTAGGACCTTGGTTTTATCATTGGCTTTTTTTTGAGAGCTGGATTCCAGTAGCAGCAACTTGGTTGTCTATATACATATATATGTTTACAAGGCATTCCAAGCTTGATTCCTTCTCTAGGTTACATCAGGCTTTGCTAGGACAATTCTGTAGGGGCTCTTGGACCTTTCCCTGTCCACCCCCCAAATGTGTTATGTTAGGGTAATCTACCCATATATCTAAGGCTATAGAAGCACTGTTAGGGCAATCTACCCATATAGCTAAGGCTATTGAAGCACTGGTCAGTAAGAAGAACCTAGTGGAGTTTTATAAATAAACCTATCAAAACAATGGATGTTAAAATGATAATTGCTACAGCAGCCAAACACTACATTCCCTTGTTCTTCGGTGCGTTGTTTATGCCAGGTTGTGAATACTTTTTTTGTTCCTAGCATTGTCCTTTCAGGATTTGGTATCCCTCTGTCTGTTGGCATGAAAGCTCTGAAGGGCTTGGTGCCCAAACCTGCCTTTAGTCAGCTCAGTTTGATCTTGACTGACAGTTTGGGCACGTTGAAGGTGCCCTGAAGCTGGCTAGCTGTTTTCTTTGGCAGGATATAATCCACATAGCTAAGATTATTGCAGCAATGATCATTCTAACTTCTACTGTTATGGTAAGTTTACTGTAGACTACTGTGCTTTCTAGGCATTCAGTTGCAGAAATTTTTTTTTTCTTTATTCAGTCTGTTATATTAGTACCTTGAATTGCTTGTTTTACTTGTTAACATAATGGCAGTACCAGAGGGTGTCTGGCTAGTGCGTTAAAAGCGTATATCATTTTAAGTCACAAAGGTATTTATTCCAAGTAAGTAAACAGTGTACGGATGAGAAATGCACTTTCCTTTGAGGCAGCTGATTTTAAAAATGCTTCCGAAGGTAAAGCTGACATTTAAATGTGATTCTTTTGTCCCGATGAGGGCAAGCCCTCCTTGCTAGGCTGGACAGGAGCACTTGATTTGCCTCCTGACATGGGGGGGGAGGGACTGAAAAGTGGTGCATGCTTCTCTCCCTTTTCTCGGAGTTTGATTCCCTGTTGTGGAGGGGATAGTACTAAATTGAGCATATTCATCCTACACCATTGGATGTTGGCCCAGTAAGTGGAAGGAGAGAGGCGTGTAGTAGGTATGGGACTTGGTAATATTAGCCCATTTCCATGCATTTAGGTCAGCAGGATTGATTTTTATAAATATGAAGAGGAAGAAGTAAGGGAGGCTTTTGTCTTGAGAAATCTATTTAATAGTGGAGACTGTATGTGCCAGGCCATTACTTAGAAAAGCTATCTGATTGAAGTTGTCTACCTTGAGATTTTACAGACAGAGTTTGCCTTCAAGGATCCATTAGCTGTATGTGGGGCCCCTTCACTTGAGGCAACCTTCCTGCACATTGGAGTTTGCAGAAGCTCCTCTTTTTCTGGTCATAACTATTTCAAATAATCACCTTCTACTAGATCTTCTGGGGCTGTCTTGGTTCTGAATATTACCTTCTTTTTTGCCTCTCTTTTTCAGAATTTAGAAACCAGCTAAATTAGAAGGTAAAGGTCAACAGGCTGTGGTGCCTACATATCAATAGTATTCTCGTAGTTTTATTCTTTTCTGATGTCCTTCAAGGATGCATCTGCAGTCATAACAAATGGGTTGTCCTGTCGTCAGGCAGCCCTTCGGTCGGCCAGATTCCAAAGTCTGGGTCCGGCTTCGGCTGATGTCGCACTTCACCCGACGTCATCTCTGCTGGTCTTGGGGTATAAAGGCATCACCCGACGCCATTTTCCCCAGTCTTTCTTGCCGCGTGGCGCCCGAAGCAGAAGCTGTTCGCAAGTGCCGGTCGGTCAGATCCAGAGATTAGTACTACTGAATACTACTTCGAAGACTTCTAAAAAGCTAAGTACCCCGTTGGGGACTCTTTCTTGCCTCAGCCGATGTCAGAAAAAGTCAATAACTGTTTAACTTGTGGGAAACAAATACCTCATAAAGATTTCCACTCTTACTGCCTGCCTTGCTTAGGCCCAGACCACGACGTAGCAGCCTGTTCGGCCTGTGCTTCCTTCAACCGACGAACGCTTAGACGTTGGTCGGTGTTTGCTGAACAGTTTTTCGGCTCAGATTTTGCGTACATTATGCCGTCGGATCCTCCGACTACCCAAATTGTTAAAAACGCAAAGAAAAGACCGACACCGCGGTTTCGGCCGAAACCACGGTTAAGCAAGCGCGAGTGTCTCGGTTTCGGCGAAACCGAGAAAGCCGGTCAATCTTCAGCCGAATCCATGACTACTACTGAGGCTCCTGCTACCTTAGTTGAATCGGCCTCAGAAGTTTTGCCTACTACTGTGGTTCCTAGTGATTTATCAGACACCATCCCTTTGGATGTCTCTACCCCAGCACGTGGTGCTGCTAGGCCTCCTGCAGCCATGTCTATTAAGGCCTTTGCCAGGGCTAAAGCAGCCAAAACTGTTAAATCAGTGCCTGTTAAGCCCCTTCACACAGGCCCACTTCTAGTTCACAAATGCTTACTCTGGCAGAGGATTTAATATCCTTAATTAGAGGATCCCAATCTCACCCAAACAGGGCCTCTCAGCCCCCAGAAAAGAGATCTAGGGCAGAGCCCCCCGAGCCAGTGTCCTCTGATGATTCTGCGGATGACTCAGACATTACAGACCAGCCAGAGGCTCCTTTTTCTACTTATGAAGATTCAGATGCTGAAGAATCCATTCCATCTGCCTCTCCACCAGAGGAATTTTCCTTTGGGGAAACCTTACATGCCATGAGAGAACAATTCCAATGGCAGGGACAAGATTTCTCAGATTCAAGAAAAAGGCTTAGGACATTTCTGCACTTACCACAACATAGGCCCTTAGCTATACCTCCAGTACTGCCTGTTGTGGATGATGCATTTAATGATGTTTGCACCGCTCCTGATACTTTACCTCTAGCCCCTGCCAAACCAGATAGATTTTACAGGGTGCCAGACACTCATCACCACCTATACAAGGCCCCACTTGCAGATCCTGAGACTATATCCCAGGGGCCTAAGGCAGTAGCCTCGACCTCAACAAAAAACCCTATTCCTTCTGAAAGGGAATCCAGGTCCTTAGAGAGATGGGGGAAAAAAGTTTACACCTCTGCTACTCTCTCAGCTAGAGCTTTAAACTGTCAGTTTCATATGATCCAATACCAAGAGTTTATGCTTGATCAGTTAACTAAGAAGCTGTCCTCTGATGACTCCTTAGATAAGAAATATGTTTTAGAAATGGTAAATAACATCCAACAGGTTAGTAACCATTCTTTAAAATGTGGCTATGATGCACTGGAGGCTTCATTTAGATCAGCCATGACTGGCACAGTGATAAGAAGGCATGCATGGTTGAAAGAACAGGCCTTGCCGGATCATGTTAAAGCAAAGCTGTTAGATGCTCCTATGGATAAGACCAGTCTATTTGGTACACCTGCTCAGCAAGTAATGAAGAAAATGGAAGAGAAGGCAAAATCTGTACAAACAGTTAAGGATTTCTTACAGGTTCAGCCCCAAGGTTTAGCAGGAACTGGCCTGCCAAAAATTGGTCCTTTCCAGACTCCTCAAAATCTCAGAGGCAGGAAAAGACGCTCTAGAGGCAGAAATCAATCCAGAGGAGGTGCCTACAGAGGACGACAGTGGCAAGGCAATAACCGAGGCACAGACACAACCACTGCCACTACAACAGGACAATCACAGTGACTTGGCTCTGACACCGCCTACCAGGGAGCAAATAGCAGCACCTTTAGGCGGAAAGTTAGCCATATTTTCAAAAAATTGGCACTATATCACAAAAGACAAGTGGATTTTGCAAACCATAGACCAAGGCTACAGGTTCCACTTCCACACCTTACCAGTAAAAAGAGGAATGCCAAACCTACCTCCAAATCAAAAACAGAAGCTCTAAAGCAGATAACGGAATTAACAAAGATGAGAGCTGTGGAAAGAGTATCTATAACAGAACAGGGCAAAGGATTCTACTCCAGACTTCCTAGTACCAAGGAAAGAGAAAAGTTGGAGACCTATTCTCGACCTGTCCGTCTTAAACACATACATCATTGTCCTAAAATTCAAAATGCTGACCCTACAGCAACTTCTTCCCATGCTGGGCAAGGAGTGTTGGCTGGTAACTCTACATCTCAAGGAGGCATACCTGCACGTCCCCATACGACCAAATTGCAGAAGATACCTCAGATTTCTTGCAGGATCAGAGCATTATCAATTCTCAGCATTGCCCTTTGGCTTATCTACTGCGCCCAGAGTATTCACAAAATGCCTGGCATCAGTAATCGCTCACTGCAGGCTACAGGGAATCCAAATTTATCCATACCTGGACGACTGCCTGTTACAAGCGGACAACAAAAGCAAGCTGACAACAGATTTACAAAGAGTCATTTGCTTACTACAAGCCCTGGGATACACAGTCAATTTACAAAAGTCAAGACTGATACCATCCCAAACAAGAACATTCTTGGGTGCGGAATTGGACACAGTAAAACAAATGGCATTCCTAACGGCAGAAAAACAAAAACAACTCCCTCTTTACTTCTTGGCATTAACAAAGCAGAACAAACTAACAGCAAGAAAAGTACTGCAGCCTTGGGCTTCATGGCATCATGCATAATCTTGGTCCCACATGCCAGACTGCATATGAGAAAGCTACAGTGGTACCTAAAGAATTTATGGTCTCAACACAGGCACAGCTTAGAAACCGAAATCCCACTAATCCCATGCCTGAAACAGGAGTTCCTATGGTGGGCTCAAGCATGCCAGTCAAACCCAGGCTTACCCTTCCACAACTTTCAAGCAAGCCAAACCATCACAACAGACGCCTCAGACCTAGGCTGGGGGGCGCACATGTTGGACAAATGCATACAAGGATTGTGGACTCAAGACCAGCTGCACCTGCACATAAACCAAAAAGAAATGCTGGCAGTAAAACTAGCAATCCAGAAATTCAGACCATTCCTCAAAGAAGGCCATTTAATGATAAGGACAGACAACACCACAGTCATGTGGTACATCAACAAACAGGGAGGCACTCATTCATACCCACTATGCAGAATGACTCTGGACCTTTGGAATATGGCTCTGAGCTACAACATCCAGTTACAGGCAATATTTGTGCCGGAAAAGAAAACACCCTAGCAGACATGTTAAGCAGAACCACCTCGGATGCTCACGAATGGATGCTATACCCGGACATCTTCAAGGCCATCACAAAGAAATGGGGAATGCCACAAATAGACCTATTCGCATCCCCACTCAATCACCAGCTGAAAAAGTTCTGCACAAGGACATACCACCCACTTGCATGGAAGGTGGACTCTCTATCCTTCAGTTGGAAAGGCCTGACAGCATATGCATTTCCACCTCTTCCTTTGATGCACAAGGTACTACTGAAAATCAGAGAGGAATGCCCAAGGATAATCCTGATAGCTCCGAATTGGCCAAGACAACACTGGTATCCATTGCTGAGGAGCATGTCTCGGGGAGAATGTGGTCAATACCCCTGATGCCTTTGATGTTAACTCAGAACAACTACAACATCATGCACCCAAACCTAAAAACCTTGCAACTGACTGCCTGGAACATCACATAGCAGCATCTAACCCAGACCTATCCCAAAGGGTTAAAGACATTATCCTTGAAGCCTGCAGACCTTCAACAAGAAGGAACTATGCAGGAAAATGGAAAAGGTTTGTCATTTGGAGTGCTGAAAGAGGAAAAGATGTGTCGAACATAGATATTGCTAACATCCTGGAGTACTTGGCAGAGCTTCTACATACAGGCCTGTCCTATTCCTCCATCAAGATACATGCATCAGCTATTTCAGCAGAGTACAGCTTCGATCCACCTGTCTTTTCGCATCCTCTACTCAGGCAGTTCCTCAGAGGGATCAAGAATGTAAAACCTCCTAGGAAACCACCATTGCCAGCATGGGACTTGAACTTTGTGCTAGAAAAATTAACACTCCCTCCATTTGAACCAGCAGCAACAGCAGATCTTCAACACCTATCATGGAAAACTGCTTTCCTACTGGCAATTACTTCAGCAAGGAGGGTTTTGGAACTACAGGCCTTAATGGCAGTACAACCCTTCCTAATCTTCCATCAAGATAGGGTGTCCATGAGAACTAATCCTACATTTATGCCTAAGTTGGTATCCAGATTGTCTTTAAACCAGGCAATCCACCTACCTACCTTCTTTCCCAACCCACAGAACAGGGGGGAAAGACTGCTGCATACCTTGGATGTACATAGACAGTTACGCTACTACCTGGACAGAACCAAAGGTAACAGAAAAACTGACCAGCTTTTAGTAGCCTATGCAACAGGAAGGGAAGGAAAAGCAATTTCCAAACAGACAATCTCTAAATGGATAGGAAATTGCATAAGATTCTGTTACTCCTACCATGGAAAACCAATTCCACAGAACATAAGACCTCATTCTACAAGGGCAACAGCCACTACCACAGCTTTCTTACAAGGAGTGGCAACCA
The DNA here is from genome assembly GCF_019279795.1 of Protopterus annectens. NCBI lineage: Eukaryota > Metazoa > Chordata > Ceratodontiformes > Protopteridae > Protopterus > Protopterus annectens. The sequence goes on along the minus strand of NC_056747.1, from coordinate 669,556,065 downwards.
AGGACATTATTGAGGCGGCTACTTGGACCTCCGTGCATACATTTGCCAAGCATTATAATCTACCTCTATACTCTAGATCCCGAGCAGGGTTTGCCACTGCTGTACTGCAAGGGATCCTAACTACACCATAATTTTTCTTCCTCCACCCCTAGTTTGGCTATGGTATTCTACCCATTTGTTATGACTGCAGATGCATCCTTGAAGGACATAGTACAGTTTTGTACCTACCATAAATGTAGATGTCCGAACAGGATAGCATCTGCAGTCAGGATTACCCACCCTCCTTCCCTCTGTGGTACTCCTAGGGTATTTACCCTCCTAATAGCTAGCTAGGGGGGAGTCTCTTATGGTGTATTTGTTTGTATATATGTACATACATGCTTATTTTTTGTGTTTGCCTTCTACCTTTTTGGAAACATTGGCATTTATCCAAAATTTAGCTTTCCAAGAGGGCAACTGGCATCTGGGGCAAGAAACACTGAGGAAAATGGCGTCGGCTGATGCCTTTATACCCGAAGACCAGCAGAGATGACGTCGGGTGAAGTGCGACATCAGCCGAAGCTGGACCCAGACTTTGGAATCCGGCCGACTGAAGGGCTGCCTGACGACAGGACAACCCATTTGTTATGACTGCAGATGCTATCCTGTTCGGACATCTACATTTATGGTAGGTACAAAACTGTACTTTTTTTCCCTTTAACTGAATTTGCTGGCTAGATGTTGAGGGCTTTGTGGACAGTGGTTTTTGTGTTGTTGGGAAATGATGTTGTTGCTCTCTTTTGTGTGGAGGAGCTTTCTGGAGAGGCTAGTCCTACAGTTAGATAAAATTGTTGAAGATGGGCATAATCTATGCAGGAACAGAACCTGATTAAGTTATAGGAGTAAACTTTAGGGGTATAATTGCAGCGTTATAAAAATTAGGTTTAATTTGTTTTAGAATATAAATTGTATTTATTGCTTGCTAAATGGGTCTTTACTTTTTCTTCATCACAAAAGGCTGAAACCAGGTAGAATTAACCACTTGTTCATTTTGTTAAGTGGGTTTGCTCTGCTTGGAAGTGCCCATTCTTCCGAGTGCATCATGGTAAGACGTATAATACAAACTAAAGGCTGTGCAACAAATTAAAATAGGTTTTTACAATTTATAAGGTGTTTGTACTCAGATTACCTTGTAATTTGAAGTATGTCTAGTAGTTACAATAAGGGATTCCCAGTGAATGTGGAATTCACAGATGCTGGACTGAAGAAGGCAAGTGTGATGCAAAAAGAGGTAACAGTTTGAGGAAGGATCATAACTGCACATAGTGTCCACCTGCACTTCTGCTGCTGTTGTACAGATTTCGGAAGTAATATTTAGAATTTAGAGACTAAGCTGACAATAGTTATAGAGGGGAGAAAAATTTGAAAATAAAGGTGTGATCAACGGTTACACAAGTCCGACTAAGGTATGCTCACTGATTTTGCTACAGGGCTTTTGCACAGGTTTAAATATTTCTTGACAGCTTAAGGCAAGCAAACATTTTACCTAGTACTCTAATATAGAAGATTCTAAGGTACAATCCACACGTGCCCCTCTCACCAGGCTAGATAAGATAATGGTTAGTTGCCTATCTGGAGCTAGGATCTGCAATGTCATGTACTTGTCACTACACCACAAGTACCAGTATGACTTATCGTAGTGCATGTGGGTGTAAATGGCTTGAGATGTACCTCACTGGACTATATGAAAAGAGACCTTATGGATTTGTCTGAGTATGTCAGACAGATAAGTGCCTTGCTCTAAGCAGCATTCTACCTTCAGAAAGGATGATGCCATAGTATGAAAAGGAAATTATTTCATTTTAATAATTGGCTTAGTTTCTGATGTCACTCCAGGGGAATCCAGTATCTATCAGCATGGGAGAATATGGTTAATAGACCATGTTGGTTTGACAAGGATGGTCTGCATCTGCACCCCACCCCCACCCCACAGGCTCTCGGATTTTGACTAAAACTTTATCCACATCCGAAAGAGCCTTTTTTAGGCATGTCCAAATGATAAAGCTACCAATATAGCAAAAAAAAATAAAACCTCAGAGCAGCTTTTAGTTGTTACAGCTTAATGCTAGACGCCTTGACAAGAAACTTGACACCCTAAAAGCTCTCCTGACTCTGGAGAATGGAGACTTGATTAAAAGCTGTGAAAAGCACTCTGGCAATGCAAGGCTGTAGTGTCTTGCACACGTTTAGACCAACAGCAGCAGCACAGACAGGTGCTAAATGTGGAGGTGTCCCAATCTAAGTTTACAACAAGTACAACTCTAGGCTGGTTAAACTGGTTGATGCCCTAGAGTTCATCCACTTCCAGGTCTCTATAGACAGGGCTCCTTACCATGTCCTGGCCAAGCTACAGTAGTTCACACCCCTTACCCTGACCTGTAGAGGTGCTCACCATCAAACCAAATACCCTAGTCATTGGAGACTTGGACTACCCCTCTATAGATTGAGAAACCTACAATGTGTCTTAGCTCTCAGACATAATGTTTCCTGGGCTTTATCAACACAAACACCCTGGACCAGGTTGTGTGCACTGCAACCAGAGAATCAAACATAATGGACCTAGTACCCACCAACATGGGTGAGCATTGCATCCCTCATATCAGGTTGTCATTGGTGCATTTGTCCCACAAAGCTGTTTCACTCGAAATGAAAATCAATCTAGAAAAATATAGGTAAAACCTGTATCCGTTAGTAACAGATGTCCTTCAAGGATGCATCTGCAGTCATAACATATGGGTTGTCCTGCCTCAGGCAGCCCTTCGGTCGACCGGATTCCAAAGTCTGGGTCTGGCCTCGGCTGATGTTGCACTTTCCCCAACGTCAGAGCTTCTGGGGTATAAAGGCATCAGCCGACGCCATTTTCCTCAGTCTTTCTTGCCGCGCGGTGCCCGAAGCAGAAGCTGTTCGCAAGTGCCGGTCAGTCGGATCCAGAGATTTCAGCTACCGAAGACTTCTAAAAAAGCTAAGTACCCCGTTGGGGACTCTTTCTTGCCTCAGCCGATGTCAGACATAGTAAATAATTGTTTAATACCTCATAAGGATTTCCATTCTTACTGCCTTCCTTGCTTAGGCCCAGACCACGACGTATCCGCTTGTTTAGCCTGTGCCTCCTTCAACCGATGGACTCTCAGACGTCGGTCGGAGTTTGCAGAAGAGTTTTTTGGACCTGCTTTTGCATATAAAATGCCGTCGGAGACTCCGACTACGCATTTAGCCAAAAAACGCAAGGAAAAGGGCCGACACTCGCGGCCCGCTGTTTCGGCTGAAACCACGGTTAGGCCTACCGCGTGTGTCTCGGTTTCGGCCGAAACCGAGTCCTCGGGTCTAACTTCTACCGAAATCATACCTCCGACAACCGAGGCCAGAGAGGCCCCGGCTGAGTCGGCTACAGAAATCCCTACTGAAGAAGCAAGCGCACAAGATTTGTCCGACACCATTCCATTGGACATTTCTACTCCTGCACGTGGGGCAGCTAGGCCCCCTGCTTCTATGTCTATTAAGGCTTTCTCCAGGGCTAAAGCAGCTAAAATTTCAAAAGCTTTACCTGCAAAATCTATTTACCAGAGACCTTCTTCAAGTGCTCAGATTTTCAGCCTTGCTGAGGACCTTATATCTCTGATTAGGGGTTCCCAACCTCACCCAGACAGGGCCTCCCAACCTCCACCTGACAAAAGGCCTAGGACTGAACCCCCTGAACCTCTCTCCTCTGATTACTCTTCGGATGGATCCGATTTATCAGACCATCAGGAAGGGCCATATTCACCTTATGAGGATTCAGATGCAGAAGACTCTATTCCTTCTGCCTCCCCTCCAGAAGAATTTTCCTTTGGGGAGACACTGCACTCAATGAGGAACACTTTCAATGGCAGGGTCAGGATTTCTCTGACTCTAGAAAAAGACTAAGGACCTTTTTACACTTGCCACAACATAGGCCTTTAGCCATACCACCTGTGCTAACTGTAGTTGATGATGCATATAATGATGTCAGTTCTGCCCCTGATTCTCTTCCCCCGGCCCCTGCCAAACCTGACCGATATTACAGGGTCCCGGATTCTCACTTCCACTTGTATAAAGCCCATGCTGCAGACCCAGAAACTTTCTCAGGGCCCAAAAGGTGTTGCAGCTGCCACTTCCAAAAACCCCCTACCCTGTGATAGAGAGTCAAGAGCATTAGAGAGATGGGGAAAAAAGGTTTATACATCTGCTACTCTTTCTGCCAGGGCATTAAACTGTCAATTCCATATGATACAGTACCAGGAATATTTATTAGATCAGCTGAACAAAAAGCTTTCTTCACCTGAACCTTTAGACCGTAAGTCCCTTCAGGATTTGGTACACAACTCTCAGCAGGTCAGTAATCATTTCTTAAAATGTGGCTATGATGCACTGGAGGCTTCATTTAGATCAGCTATGACTGGAGCAGTAATTCGAAGGCACGCCTGGCTAAAAGAGCAATCCTTACCAGACCATGTCAAGGCTAAACTCCTAGATGCTCTAATGGAGAAACAAAGTTTATTTGGCTCCCCTGCACAGGAGATTCTAAAGAAAGTGGAAGAAAAAGCAAAATCTGTGCAAACAGTAAAGGATTTTCTGCAGGTCCAACCTCCGAGGTTCAGCAGAAACTGGCCTTCAAAGAATTGGTCCTTTCCGGACACCTCCAGAGCACAGAGGGGCAGGAATAGACGCCCAAGAGGCAGAGGTCAATCAAAGGGTGCCTACAGGGGTCGTCAGTGGCAACCTGCCAACCAGAGGAGTACTGCCACAACTGTGACTACAACCACTTCCACAGGACAGACACAATGACTTGACTCTGATTCCGCCTACCAGGGAACAACTGGAAGCACCCTTGGGCAGAAAGTTGGCTCTATTCTCAAAAAACTGGCATTGCATTACAAAAGACAAATGGACATTGCAAACAATAGATAAAGGATACAGGTTTCACTTCCACACTTTACCAAGAAGGAATGGAATGCCAAACCTACCACCAAACCAGAAGCCAGAGGCTTTAAGACAAATCAACAATTTACTTCAGATGAAAGCAATAGAAAGGGTACCATCTATGGAACAAGGCCAAGGATTTTATTCCAAACTATTCCTTGTACCAAGAAAAGAAACCCAGTGGAGGCCTATTCTCGACTTGTCCGCACTAAACACATATCTCATTGTGCCAAAATTCAAGATGCTGACCCTACAGCAACTTCTTCCCATGAAGGGCAAGGAGTCTTGGCTTGTGACTCTAGATCTCAAGGAGGCATACCTGCACGTCCCTATACGACCAGATTGCAGAAGACACCTCAGATTTCTTGCAGGATCAGAGCATTTTCAATTCTCAGCATTGCCCTTTGGCTTATCTACTGCGCCCAGAGTATTCACGAAATGCCTGGCATCAGTAATTGCACATTGCAGGCTTCAGGGAATTCAAATCTACCCATACCTGGACGACTGCCTAATACAAGCGGACAACAAGACAAAACTAATAAAGGATTTGGCCTATGTCATAAACCTGCTACAGGCCTTGGGATACACAGTCAACATCCAGAAGTCAAGACTAGTGCCATCCCATGAAAAAAAAAAAAAAAGACTAGTGCCATCCCAAAGGATAACATTTTTGGGTGCGGATCTGGACACAACAACTCAGATGGCTTTTCTCACAGAAGAAAAACAAAAGCAACTCCCAGTCTACTTCATGGCTTTGACAAAACAAACTCAGCTTACTGCAAGGAAAATCCTGCAGGCCCTGGGTTACATGGCATCCTGCATAATCTTGATCCCACATGCCAAGCTGCATGTGAGGAAATTGCAATGGTACCTAAGGAATGTATGGTCTCAACACAGACACAGTCTAGAAACCATGATTCCAATCATTCCATGCCTGAAAAAGGAATTCCTGTGGTGGGCTCAAGCCTGCCGGTCCAACAGAGGGTTGCCTTTCAACAAACCACAACCAAGGCAGACCATCACCACGGATGCCTCAGACCTAGGATGGGGAGCACACATGGAAGACAAGTGTATCCAAGGCCTATGGTCTCAAGACCAGCTGAATTTGCACATAAACCTAAAGGAGATGCTGGCAGTGAAGCATGTAATCGAGGCATTCAAATCATTCCTCCAACAAGGACATCTGTTGACAAGGACAGACAATACCACAGTCATGTGGTACATAAACAAACAGGGAGGCACGCATTCCTACCCTATATGCCGGATGGCAGTGGATCTGTGGAACCTAAGCCTGAATCTCAACATCCAACTGCAGGGCCAAATTCGTACCAGGAAAAGAGAATTCACTAGCAGACAGCTTAAGCAGAACTACCACGGATGCTCACGAATGGATGCTGCATCCAGACATCTTCAAAATCATAACAGACAAATGGAGAATGCCAGAGATAGACCTGTTCGCCTCCCCTCTCAACCAACAACTGAAGAAATTCTGCTCAAGAGTATACCACCCACAAGCCTGGAGGGTGGACTCCCTCTCTTTCAGCTGGAATGCCCTAACAGTGTATGCTTTTCCACCTCTCCCATTGATGTACAAAGTTCTACTGAAGATCAGGGAGGAACAGCCAAAGGTGATACTAATAGCTCCAGACTGGCCAAGGCAGCATTGGTATCCTCTACTGAGAAGCATGTCTCAGACGAACTCATGGCCTCTACCCCTATGGCCTCTACTTCTAACGCAGAACAACTTCAAAACCCTGCATCCAAGCTTGAAAACACTGCAGCTGACTGCCTGGAAAATTGCTTAAAACAAAACCAAACTGTCTTATCTCAGAGGGTCAAGGACATTATCCTGGAGGCTCGCAGACCCTCCACAAGGAAGACATACTCAGCTAAATGGAAGAGATTCCTCATTTGGAGCGCATCAAAGGGTACAAATGTCACACTGGCAAACCTAGCACACATCCTAGAATACTTAGGAGAGCTATTCCACAATGGCCTGTCCTATTCTTCCATTAAGATTCATGCTTCAGCAATTTCAGCAGAGTACAACTTGGATCCACCTATCTTCTCTCACCCTCTCCTCAGACAATTTTTAAGAGGGATCAAAAATGTAAAACCTCCAAGGAAACCTTCTCTGCCTGTATGGGATCTCAATTTTGTGCTGGAAAAATTAACACTACCCCCTTTTGAACCAGCAGCAACAGCAGACTTACAGTTCTTATCTTGGAAAACTGCTTTCCTTCTAGCAATTACTTCAGCAAGAAGAGTATCCGAGTTACAGGCACTAATGGCAGTGCAGCCTTTCCTTATTTTTCACCAGGATAGAGTGTCTCTGAGAACCAATCCTACTTTCATGCCAAAGGTGGTATCCAGGGTATCCTTGAACCAAGCTATTCATTTGCCTACGTTCTTCCCTAACCCACAGAACAAGGGGGAAAAACTATTGCACACCTTGGATGTACACAGACAACTACGCTACTATCTGGACAGAACTAAAACCAGCAGAAAAACTGACCAACTTTTGGTAGCATATGCAACTGCAGTGCAAGGAAAAGCAATTTCCAAACAGACAATTTCAAAATGGATAGGAAATTGCATTTGTTTCTGCTACTCTTTTCATGGCAAGACAACTCCTGAAAATATCAGGCCTCACTCCACAAGAGCCACAGCCACCACTACAGCTTTCATACGAGGGGTGGCTACCAAGGACATTTTAGAAGCTGCTACTTGGAGCTCCGTGCATACATTTGCCAAGCATTACAATCTACCTTTATACTCAAGATCCCGAGCAGGTTTTGCAACTGCAGTTCTACAGGGGATCTTAACTACACCATCCTTATCTTAGTACCTCCTCCCCCAGTTTAGCTATGGTATTCTACCCATATGTTATGACTGCAGATGCATCCTTGAAGGACATAGTACAGTTTTGTACCTACCATAAATGTAGATGTCCGATAGGTATGCATCTGCATTCAGGATTACCCACCCTCCTTCCCCTCTGTGGTATTCCTAGGGTGCTTACCCCTCTTTTAGCTAGCTGGGGGAATCTATTATGGTGTATTTGTTTGTGGAATTTTCAACATTTATCCAAATTTAGCCTGCCTAGAGGGCACCTGGCATCTGGGGCAAGAAACACTGAGGAAAATGGTGTCGGCTGATGCCTTTATACCTCCAGAAGCTCTGACGTCGGGGAAAGTGCGACATCAGCCGAGGCCAGACCCAGACTTTGGAATCCGGCCGACCGAAGGGCTGCCTGAGGCAGGACAACCCATATGTTATGACTGCAGATACATACCTATCGGACATCTACATTTATGGTAGGTACAAAACTGTACTTTTTAAAGCAAGTATACATTGTATTAAGAGAGTTTGTCAAGATTCACTGTTTGTCCAAACCTTAAGATCACAACTACCTATGCGGATTTACAGAAGCTCTTTACAAACATGAAAATGGCTGCATTGAGGCTGCAGTACCTACTAGAAGTAAGCAGAGGTCTAACGTTGAAAAACAAACCCCACTGGTGGAATCCTTACCTTAACTAATTATATAACAAAAGAAAAATAAGGCATGGCCAAAGTCAGAAAGAGCACCTCTGACAAGAAATCTGATTTAGTCAATCAAGAAACTCTTCAAATAAAGTTCTAAAAGTACAGTTGAGGTCATCATAGCCTCCCAGATGAAGGACAGTCACAAGGCCTCCTTCAGCTATGTCAGGAACCATAAAGGTAACACTTAGCAGTGCAGAACTGGAGGTAAATGGGATAACCTTCACAAACCAGAGTGATATAGCAAGTCTACTGGCTGATAAATTTAGGTCTAACTCCACCCATCTACCCTCTGTGAAATCCCTTCTAGCATATTCCCCCAAACTGTGAAATGGGGAGCAGCTCCTAGTGGCACTCAGTAATTCCAAACACATTGCTTCAGTGAACCCTGCTTACCTTTTAAGTAGCCTAAAGCATGACCTAGCAGGACCACTTGAGGGATTCTTCTATTACAGCCTCAAAACAGGTTGCGTCAGGTAAATGGAGCGCCACAGTGGTCGTCCTTCCATAAGAATGGACCTTGAACTGAACCTGGGAGTTACAGCCCCATCAGTCTGACAAGTCTAATATGCAAAGTTATAGAAGAAATTACAATGGAAATGATTAACAAGGACATTGACAACCTACAAACACTGGACCCATCCTGTTTTGGCTTTGTGAAGGTCTTGCCTGCTCAACTCTGTAGACATCTTCATGAGGGCCACCAAGGCTATGGATGAGGGGAACCTCTGCATGCCAATTAGACTTGACCTGGCCAAAGTGTTCAATACAGTACAGTACCCCACTCAGGTGTTGAGAAACTCTTTAAGAACTAGGCTTCAATCCATACATTACTCACTGGATTGCTGCTAGGTCACATTTAGGACCCAAGAAGTCAGGATTGATGAGACCACCTCCCCTAGGAGACCGGTCACCAATAGAGTTCCCCATGGCTGCACGGTAGGCCCATTCCTGTTTAGCATCAATTTCTCAGAAGGCAAAGCTCCTGTCAGAGCTGTAGTTAACCAAGTTCTCAGCTACCATAGATTTGTTCCACAACACCAACATCCTACAAGAGGGTGTGACACAAACAAATGACTTTTACAAAACCACAGATTAAAACTCAATGGAAAGAAATGCATTATAGTACCCTTTTGGAAATCTTCCACCCAAGCTAACTATTCCATTGCTAAAACACCCCTAAGAGTTGACCTGATAGTTAGGGATCTAGGAGTATATACAAACATAATTTGGCCTTCAACCAACACATAACCAAGATAGTAAGAGAATCATTCTGTCACCCAACTCGTAAGCAAGAATATGGCATCCAAGTCCATTGAAGTTATAGTGCCACTTTACTCATCGTTTATCAGACCCATCACAGAGTGCAATGCCCCGTTTGTTGGATACCTAACTAATGTCTTGAAAGGTTCCTCTCCAGGACAATCTGCGGTATGAATATCCTGTCCTACACAGACTGCCTTAGGGTCAAGTCTCTGTACTTGCAGGTTACTGAGAGGCTGTCTATGCTTGCTGTATATAGCATCCTCAGATCCAACTCTGTTGGATTTCTTGCACATCTACAAAACCAAACAGCACTAGAAACACTAGATTTAAGGACCTGAACTTTGTGCCTGAGATATAAATAGAACATGCTGGAGAGATTGATATGTCTCAAAGGATTAATGCGCTGTCAAATACGTTTTCCATGTACATGAAACAAAGTTCATCCCTGACCCTGTTAAAACAAAACTTTGATCATTGGACAGGAAATCACAAATGTATCTCTCAGTCTGGCCCCCACGTCTCTGATAGACAGAGGTTGCCACTAAGTAAATTAATACCTAACTAACATACCCTGTCCCCTAACACACACATTTAGCTACCTCCTTACTAACATACCTCACCATTTAAGTATCCAAAGAATAATGGGACAAAATTGGATTGGATTGCACAGCTTGACTTGTAAAAAGACCCTGGTGTTCGACAGCCAGTTCATATGTTGTGACAGTAGGTTGTCGAGCACTACTGAAAAAGGTAAGTGGATTCATGATGTCTCTTTACAGCTTGGTGCAGGAATTCAATACAGGTTTTAAATATTTTTTTACTAGTAACTCACCACAACAAAACCATTCCAAGCAGGGTCAAGACTCACTTTGCTAGGACCTTGGTTTTATCAGTGGCTTTTTTTTGAGCTGGATTCCAGTAGCAGCAACTTGGTTATCTATATACATATATATGTTTGCAAGGCATTCCAAGCTTGATTCCTTCTCTAGGTTACATCAGGCTTTGCTAGGACAATTCTGTAGGGGCTCTTGGACCTTTCCCTGTCCACCCCCCAAATGTGTTATGTTAGGGTATTACGGAGTATGTTTAAGAAATGCATTTGGATCAGCAGGACCATTTGAAACCTAGTGGGGTTGGAGCCAAGTGATAGTGGTTTTGCCCTCCTTTGGGACTGTGAGTACAGGCAGTTGCCATGTTACTGAAGGACTTCAGTGTTGATAGAACTAGAGAGATAGCTAGATAAGGTGGACTGTTAGCAGTTCACCTTTGGTGAAATATTTTACTTACAAGTCTTAGTGTCACAAATGGTTTGGTCTTGCATTGATAAAGCTGAAAGAAACCGTTAGGCCATATGCTGGACTTTGGTAGGCTTCAGTACTGTCATATCTGCTTGTAGTACTTAAGGCATTAATTTTCTTACATTAGACCACTTCAGAAATTTTTGAATGACTGAGAGTTGACCAGAATGGTTGCACTATGTTTACAGTTTTCTTGAGCAGTCATGGTTACTTTTCACAGGTTAATGGTGTGTATCTAGGGCATAAGGGAACAGACAGCACCAGTCCTAGAGAGGGGCATCCTTGTCCAGCCATAGGTCCATGGTCTCCATTTACTATATCCTTTCTTGTTTTGGAATGTTGGGAGACAGATTGTGATTTCTACTTCATTTATTTGGTCAAGCTTTAGAAACAGTACTTTTGGCATATAAGCCAATTATGGCATATCGGACATCTCTAGTAGACAGCAGTCAAATGCATAATTTGCAGCTTTGTAGGGGACACTTTTTCATTGAGGCTTTCCCCATGCTTTTAGTCAAGCAAGCCCATGGTTATGCCCCCAGTGTTCTAGGTCTCAAATAGCGATACCAGGAAGTGATCAGAAAATCTACTTTTTTTTTTTTTTTTTTTTACTCTACAGAGGCAGGGTACTGACCAGCGGACATCAGTATCACCAGTGCCTACCCTTATACAGGCCTATTTATATGATCAGAAAGTTGCAGAATACTAGGTAACCTGGCAGAGAGTTGACCCTTGGTGGCAGTAGAACTTTCATAAAGTGCATAGTATGATGGACTGGTGCGAGTTGCTCATTTCACCAGGCATCCTCGGCAGGTTCGCTGAGTTGTCATCAAGGTCACAGCCATGGACAAGACTGACAGCTGCAAGGGTGGTTAGAGCTAGCAGTACTACATGCTGATGCTACTGTTAGATGAACCTCCATACCTTCTCTAGGACCTAAAGATGTCCCAAATCTGGTCTGAATCTTCTCGGTCCTTGGTGGGCTGTTTGTAGTCCTTTACATTGTAATATACTGCAAAACAGAATCCTCAAAGCATGCAGATTAAGAATACCGCACCCACCAGGTTTTTTGTACATCAGTATGCATTATTTATTAGCGTGTGTGGTTGTGAGAACAAGGAATTGATGGGGGGAGCAACAGTTATGTGCTAGCATAACATTCTCGCTCTCATTTTTATGTATTTATTTATTCTTATACTTTATACATATTTGATTTTTTAATACTCTAGGGATGCATTCAGAGATACAAATCCAAAAATGTTGAAAGTCGGATGGTTGTACAGCGTATCATGACATTCTGATTTCACAAGTAAAAGAAATTCTAAACATTGCAAATTTTCTTTTGATCTGTTGTGCTCTGCTGTTTGTTGCATCTTGAAATATATGTGGAGATGTGATGACTGCTGTACGTTCTCTGAAAATATTAATGCAAAAGAAATTCTATATTGCAAACATTTGAAAAAAAAACTTGTGTAATTGTGCCTGTTAAAATAAGAATTGTCCTGTAGTTTTCTGACCACCAAAAATGTTTGAATTGCATCTCATTTTTCTTTTCTGGTTTTATGGCAGCAGTTGGGTGTTTTGTATGTCATCTGTTTACTGTGTCGTGTAGTTTGGTGTTTAGGGCCACACTTTATAGACAATTCTCCGCTTGCAGGGCCAAAGTACATTCTTGTTGAGGAGGGGCAGGTAAATTGAGAACTCTCTGTTGCAGCTGCCATGGAACATTGACCATTGACTTAATTGCCTCTTGTTGATCATTAGCATTCTGCAGAGCCTGTTTTCAGAATGGCAGATGTTAAATATGCAGAATTCCTGTACTGAAAATAGCACTGTTTTTGTACTTACAGGGACCAGTGGGGAAAGGCCCTGGGTGTGGATTTTGGGCACCGGGATGGAGAGTCTGGCTTTTCTTCATGAGAGGCATCACCCCACTTCTAGAGAGATGGCTTGGAAACCTGCTAGCCCGACAGTTCGAAGGTGAGTCTGATGTTTTATTTTCTTAAGAATAAACAGTAGATGTTCTTAGTGTTTCACTGTTGCAGTCATCACACACGGGTTATCTGCCTACAGGCATTAAACAGACAACTTCGTTTTTAGCTAATACTACCAAGTTTCTCAGGCCCAGAGTTCGCACTATTTCTAGAAAACCAACTACCAAAGTGCATGCTCAAGCTCCCATGCCACAAAAACAAATGCTTAGAATGGCTGAGGACCTTATTACTCTAATTAGGGGAAGACAGCCTTCCCCTGCTAAAAGACAAAGAATTGAGTTTCCTTCTGTTTCTACAGACCAGGAGTTTGATGACTGTGACCCTTCTGATTACCAGGACATACCCTTATCAACCTATGAGGATTCAGATGCAGAGGAATCCATTCCATTTGCCTCCCATCCAGAGGATTTTTTCTTGAAATGAAACCTTGCATACTTTGAGAGCATTTCCGCTGGGAATGCCAGGACTATCCTCGGTCTAAAAAGAGACTCAGAGAATTTTGAGTTGCCTCAGCACAGGCCTCTAGCTATACCCCACTGTCCTGGGTATTGTCGATGTCTTCATGGAATCCAGTCTTAGTCCTGACACCACCAGCCCCTAGAAAACCTGACAGGTACTACAGAGTACCTGATTCTTTTAAATTTCTCTAAGAATCGTACTGCGGATCCAGAGACAATTTCCCAGGGACCTAAAGACATTAAGGCTACTACGGCTAAAAACCCAACACCTTCAGACAGGGATTCAGGAGCCTTGATGGGGTTAGAAGGCATATACCTTTGCAACTCTTACCATCAGAGCTTTGAATTGCCAGTTTCACATGTTGAAGTACCAGCAACATATTATGGAACTAATTAAACAAAAAATGGTGTCACTTCCAGATTGTGCAGAAAATAAGGATTTACAAGAGTTAATGCATTCTGCAAACCAAGTTAGTAAACATACTTTGCAGTGTGGATGTCCTTCATGGATGCATCTGCAGCCATAACAAATGGGTTGTCCTGTCGTCAGGCAGCCCTTCGGTCGGCCGGATTCCAAAGTCTGGGTCCGGCTTCGGCTGATGTCGCACTTCACCCGACGTCATCTCTGCTGGTCTTCGGGTATAAAGGCATCAGCCGACGCCATTTTCCTCAGTCTTTCTTGCCGTGGCGCCAAGCAGAAGCTGTTTGCAAGTGCCGGTCGGTCAGATCCAGAGATTACTACTACCGAATACTACTTGAAGACTTCTAAAAGCTAAGTACCCGTTGGGGACTCTTTCTTGCCTCAGCCGATGTCAGAAAAAGTCAATAACTGTTTAACTTGTGGGAAACAAATACCTCATAAAGATTTCCACTCTTACTGTCTGCCTTGCTTAGGCCCAGACCACGACGTAGCAGCCTGTTCGGCCTGTGCTTCCTTCAATCGGCCTAACGCTTAGGCGTCGGTCGGAGTTTGCTGAACAGTTTTTCGCTCAGATTTTGCGTACATTATGCCGCCGGATCCTCAGACTACCCAAATTGTTAAAAACGCAAAGAAAAGACCGACACTGCGGTCCGCGGTTTCGCCGAAACCACGGTTAAGCAAGTCGAGTGTCTCGGTTTCGCGAAACCGAAAACCGGTCAATCTTCAGCCGAATCCATGACTACTACTGAGGCTCCTGCTACCTCAGTTGAATCGGCCTCAGAAATTTTACCTACAATTGTGGTTCCTAGTGACTTATCAGACACCATCCCTTTGGATGCCTCTACCCCAGCACGTGGTGCTGCTAGGCCTCCTGCAGCCATGTCTATTAAGGCCTTTGCCAGGGCTAAAGCAGCCAAATCTGTTAAATCGGTGCCTGTTAAGCCCCCCTCACACAGGCCCACTTCAAGTTCACAAATGCTTACTCTGGCAGAGGATTTAATATCATTGATTAGGGGATCCCAATCTCACCCAGACAGAGCCTCTCAGCCCCCAGAAAAGAGACCTAGAGCAGAGCCCCCCGAGCCAGTGTCCTGTGATGATTCTGCGGATGACTCAGACATTACAGACCAGCCAGAGGCTCCTTTTTCTACTTATGAAGATTCCGATGCTGAAGAATCCATTCCAGCTGCCTCTCCACCAGAGGAATTTTCCTTTGGGGAAACCTTACATGCCATGAGAGAACAATTCCAATGGCAGGGACAAGATTTCTCAGATTCAAGAAAAAGGCTTAGGACTTTTCTGCACTTACCACAACATAGGCCCTTAGCTATACCTCCTGTACTGCCTGTTGTGGATGATGCATTTAATGATGTTTGCACTGCTCCTGATTCTTTACCTCCAGCCCCTGCCAAACCAGATAGATTTTACAGGGTGCCAGACACTCATCACCACCTATACAAGGCCCCACTTGCAGATCCCGAAACTATATCCCAGGGGCCTAAGGCAGTAGCCTCGACCTCAGCAAAACCCTATTCCTTCTGAAAGGGAATCCAGGTCCTTAGAGATGGGGGAAAAAAGTTTACACCTCTGCTACTCTCTCAGCTAGAGCTTTAAACTATCAGTTTCATATGATCCAATACCAAGAGTTTATGCTTGATCAGTTAACTAAAAAACTGTCCTCTGATGAATCCTTAGATAAGAAATATGTACTAGAAATGGTGAATAACATCCAACAGGTTAGTAACCATTCCTTAAAATGTGGCTATGATGCACTGGAGGCTTCATTTAGATCAGCCATGACTGGCACAGTGATAAGAAGGCATGCATGGTTGAAAGAACAGGCCTTACCGGATCATGTTAAAGCAAAGCTGTTAGATGCTCCTATGGATAAGGCCAGTCTATTTGGTACACCTGCCCAGCAAGTAATGAAGAAAATGAAAGAAAAGGCAAAATCTGTACAAACAGTTAAAGATTTCTTACAGGTTCAGCCCCCAAGGTTTAGCAGGAACTGGCCTGCCAAAAATTGGTCCTTTCCAGACTCCACAAAATCCCAAAGGGGCAGGAATAGACACTCTAGAGGCAGAAATCAATCCAGAGGAGGTTCCTACAGAGGACGACAGTGGCAAGGCAATAACCGAGGCACAGACACAACCACTGCCACTGCAACAGGACAATCACAGTGACTTGGCTCTGACACCGCCTACCAGGGAGCAAATAGCAGCACCATTAGGCCGAAAGTTAGCCTTATTTTCGAAAAATTGGCACTATATCACAAAAGACAAGTGGATTTTGCAAACCATAGACCAAGGCTACCGGTTCCACTTCCACACCTTACCAGTAAAAGAGGAATGCCAAACCTACCTCCAAATCAAAAACAGAAGCTCTACAACAGATAGCTTAAATTAGCAAAGATGAGAGCTGTGGAAAGAGTACCAATAACAGAACAGGGCAAAGGATTCTACTCCAGACTCTTCCTAGTACCAAGAAAAGAGAAAAGTTGGAGACCTATTCTCGACCTGTCCGTCTTAAACACATACATCATTGTCCCAAAATTCAAAATGCTGACCCTACAGCAACTTCTTCCCATGCTGGGCAAGGAGTGTTGGCTGGTAACTCTAGATCTCAAGGAGGCATACCTGCACGTCCCCATTCGACCAAATTGCAGAAGATACCTCAGATTTCTTGCAGGATCAGAGCATTATCAATTCTCAGCATTGCCCTTTGGCTTATCTACTGCGCCCAGAGTATTCACAAAATGCCTGGCATCAGTAATGGCTCACTGCAGACTACAGGGAATCCAAATTTATCCGTACCTGGACGACTGCCTGTTACAAGCGGACAACAAAAGCAAGCTGACAACAGATTTACAAAGGGTCATTTACTTGCTACAAGCCCTTGTATACACAGTCAATTTACAAAAGTCAAGGCTGATACCATCCCAAACAAGAACATTCTTGGGCACGGAATTGGACACAGTAAAACAAATGGCATTCCTAACTACAGAAAAACAAAAAGAACTCCCTCTTTACTTCTTGGCATTAACAAAGCAGAACAAACTAACAGCAAGAAAAGTTCTGCAGGCCTTGGGCTTCATGGCATCATGCATAATCTTGGTCCCACATGCCAGACTGCATATGAGAAAGCTACAGTGGTACCTAAAGAATTTATGGTCTCAACACAGGCACAGCTTAGAAACAGAAATCCCACTAATCCCATGCCTAAAACAGGAGTTCCTATGGTGGGCTCAAGCATGCCAGTCAAACCCAGGCTTACCCTTCCACAACTTTCGAGCAAGCCAAACCATCACAACGGACGCCTCAGACCTAGGATGGAGGGCGCACATGCTGGACAAATGCATACAAGGATTGTGGACTCAAGACCAGCTGCACCTGCACATAAACCAAAAGAAATGCTGGCAGTAAAACTGGCAATCCAAAATTCAGACCATTCCTCAAAGAAGGCCATTTGATGATAAGGACAGACAACACCACAGTCATGTGGTACATCAACAAACAGGGAGGCACTCATTCATACCCCCTATGCAGAATGACTTTGGACCTTTGGAATCTGGCTCTGAGCTACAACATCCAGTTACAGGCAATGTTTGTGCCGGGAAAAGAGAACACCCTAGCAGACATGTTAAGCAGAACCACCTCGGATGCTCACGAATGGATGCTACACCCGGATATCTTCAAGGCCATCACAAAGAAATGGGGAATGCCACAAATAGATCTATTTGCATCCCCACTCAATCACCAGCTCAAAAAATTCTGCACAAGGACATTCCACCCACTTGCATGGAAGGTGGACTCTCTATCCTTCAGCTGGAAAGGCCTGACAGCATATGCATTTCCACCTCTTCCCTTGATGCACAAGGTACTACTGAAAATCAAAGAGGAATGCCCAAGGATAATCCTGATAGCTCAATTGGCCAAGACAACACTGGTACCCATTGCTGAGGAGCATGTCTCGAGAGAATGTGGTCAATACCCCGATGCCTTTGATGTTAACTCAGAACAACTACAACATCATGCATCCAAACCTAAAAACCTTGCAACTGACTGCCTGGAACATCACATAGCAGCAACTAACCCAGACCTTTCCCAAAGGGTTAAAGACATTATCCTTGAAGCCCGCAGACCTTCAACAAGAAGGAACTATGCAGGAAAATGGAAAAGGTTTGTCATTTGGAGTACTGAAAGAGGAAAAGATGTTTCGAACATAGATATTGCTAACATTCTGGAGTACTTGGCAGAGCTTCTGCATACAGGCCTGTCCTATTCCTCCATCAAGATACATGCATCAGCTATTTCAGCAGAATACAGCTTCGATCCACCTGTCTTTTCGCATTCTCTACTCAGGCAGTTCCTCAGAGGGATCAAGAATGTAAAACCTCCTAGGAAACCACCATTACCAGCATGGGACTTGAACTTTGTGCTAGAAAAGTTGACACTCCCTCCGCTTGAACCAGCAGCAACAGCAGATCTGCAACACCTGTCATGGAAAACTGCTTTCCTACTGGCAATTACTTCAGCAAGGAGGGTTTCGGAACTACAGGCCTTAATGGCAGTGCAACCCTTCCTAATCTTCCATCAAGATAGGGTGTCCATGAGAACTAATCCTACATTTATGCCTAAGGTGGTATCCAGAGTGTCTTTAAACCAGGCAATCCACCTTCCTACCTTCTTTCCCAATCCACAGAACGGGGGAAAGACTGCTGCATACCTTGGATGTACATAGGCAGTTACGCTACTACCTGGACAGAACCAAAAGTAACAGAAAAACTGACCAGCTTTTAGTAGCCTATGCAACAGGAAGGGAAGGAAAAGCAATTTCCAAACAGACAATCTCCAAATGGATAGGAAATTGCATAAGATTCTGTTACTCCTACCATGGAAAACCAATTCCACAGAACATAAGACCTCATTCTACAAGGGCTACAGCCACTACCACAGCTTTCTTACGAGGAGTGGCAACCAAGGACATTATTGAGGCGGCTACTTGGACCTCCGTGCATACATTTGCCAAGCATTATAATTTACCTCTATACTCTAGATCCCGAGCAGGGTTTGCCACTGCTGTACTGCAAGGGATCCTAACTACACCATAATTTTTCTTCCTCCACCCCTAGTTTGGCTATGGTATTCTACCCATTTGTTATGACTGCAGATGCATCCATGAAGGACATAGTACAGTTTTGTACCTACCATAAATGTAGATGTCCGAACTGGATAGCATCTGCAGTCAGGATTACCCACCCTCCTTCCCCTCTGTGGTACTCCTAGGGTATTTACCTTCCTAATAGCTAGCTGGGGGGGGAGTCTCTTATGGTGTATTTGTTTGTATATATGTACATACATGCTTATTTTTGTGTTTGCCTTCTACTTTTGGAAACATTGGCATTTATCCAAAATTTAGCCTTCCAAGAGGGCAACTGGCATCTGGGGCAAGAAACACTGAGGAAAATGGTGTCGGCTGATGCCTTTATACCCGAAGACCAGCAGAGATGACATCGGGTGAAGTGCGACATCAGCCGGACCCAGACTTTGGAATCCGGCCGACCGAAGGGCTGCCTGACGACAGGACAACCCATTTGTTATGACTGCAGATGCTATCCAGTTCGGACATCTACATTTATGGTAGGTACAAAATTGTACTTTTTGATGCCTTAGAAGCATCTTGCAGGGCTGCAGTCGCTGGGTCTGTACTGAGAAAGCATGCTTGGCTGAAGGAACAAATCCTGCCAGATCATGTCTAAGCAAAATTACTAGACGCTCCTTTAAATCAGGACCGTTTGTTTGGCACCAAAGCAGAAGTAGTTCTTAAAAAGATGGAGGAAAAAAACTAAATCTATGCAAAGGTTTCTTACAGGTGCAGCCACCTAGATTCAGTAGACATTGGCCTTCTAAAAACTGGTCCTTTCCAGCCCCTCCCAGGCCTTCTCAGTCCAAACCCAGGGGAAACAGACCACCAAGACTATAGTTCTCAGGGTATATAGAGATCTAAACAATGGAGTGCTCCCACCTCTAAAACAGGGAGTGGTAAGCCACCCCCTTATGGAAAAAGTTCAGAATTACTTTTCCATTATCCTTCCCAGCCATGCCCAATTACTTGCGCCCCTAGTAGGCAAAGTTGCCCTTCATGCAAAAAATTGATGCCCATTACTCAGGACCGCTGGGTCCTCAACATTGTAGCCCAGGGGTACAAATGTCAACCCCAAGCGGGTTTCCAGACCTTCCTCCAAATCAGTGGGCTGAGGCTCAAAAGCAAGTAGCTTCCCTGCTCAATATCAGAGCTATTCAGCTGGTTCCAGTAGAACAGAGGAGTCGAGGATTCTACAGCAGACTCTTCCTGGTACCCAGGAAAGAGGGCTCTTGGCGGCCAATCCTGAATCTTTCAATTCTCAACACCTTCCTGATGGTACCACAATTCAAAATGCTTACCCTGCAGCAGCTTCTTCCTGTGCTAGTCAAAGATGCCTGGTTAGTCACCCTAGACTAAAAGAAACCTATCTGCACATCCCCCATAAGGGAGTCATGCAGGAAGCATCTACATTTCAGGGCAGGATCTGTGCATTATCAGTTCTCTGCACTTCCTTTGGCTTATCTACTGCGCCCAGAGTTTTCACAGAATGCCTGGCTCCAGCCGTTGCATACTACAGGCAGAGAAATATCCAAATTTAGCCATACTTGGACAACTGCCTGATTCAGGCGGGCAGTCAGGAATTGCTGTTGCAGCACTTGACATTTGTAAAACACCTTCTCACTTCCTTGGCATACACCATCAACGAAAAGAAATCAAAACTGGTAGCCAGTCAAAAAATTGTATTCCTGGGAGCAAGCTTGGACACAACATCCCAGATCGCATTCCTCACTTCAGAAAAACAAGTCTATCGGACAGCCTACTTCAAAAAAATGTCCACCAGAACCCAGCTTTCAGCAAGAAAAATACTGCAGGCCCTAGGGTTCATGGCCTCATGTATACTGCTAATTCCATATGCAAGACTGCATATGAGGAAACTTCAATGGTACTTAAAAAGTCTTTGGTGCCAACGTTCTCAGGACTTGGAAACTGTCATTCCTATCATACCCTGTCTAAGGAAAGAGATCCTTTGGTGGGCAGAAGCATGCAACCACAAGGGACTGCCCTTTTATCAACCCCACGTCACCCAGACCCTAACCACAGAAGCATTAGACTATGCCTGGGGAGCACACATGGACAACAAATGCATCCAGGGCCACTGGAGCCCAAGTCAGATTCCATCTGCACATCAACCAAAAAGAGATGATAGCTGTGCAGAAAGCCCTGACAGCTTTCAGATCCCTTCTCTTTCCAGGACAACTGCTAATAAAAAACAGACAACACCACAGTTATGTGGTACATCAACAAGCAGGGGGAGCCCACTCCTACCCAATCTGCAGGTTAGCCATGGCCCTGTGGCACACGGCCTTGGACATGCAAGCTCAATTCCTGCCAGGCAAACAAAACTCACTGGCAGATAACTTGAGCAGAAATCTCCTAGACCCACACGAGTGGCAATTGGAGCCCAGCACCTTCAACCTTCTGATTCAGACATGGGGAACCCCAGAGGTGGATCTCTTTGCCTCCTCCCTACAACCACCAGCTCAACAAATTCTGCACGAGGAATCCACACAGCAGGGCCTGGAAAGTGGATGCTGTAACTTTTCAGTGGGTAACTCTCTCAATCTATGCCTTTCCCCCTCTGCCCCTTTTCTCAAGAGTATTACTCAAGATAAGACAGGACAGACCAAGGGCAATTCTGATTGCCTCGGACTGGCCACGCCAGCACTGTTACCCACTCCTGCGCAGCCCGTCACCGGTGCCACCCTGGCATCTACACCAGAACCCAACCCTGCTCTCTCTGCAGGAGAGACAGATTTTGCATCCACAACTGCAAACCATAAATCTTGCAGCATGGCTTATTCCTTAATTTCTTCTCCAGCAACCCTAAGCAAGCAGGTGCTGGACGTCATTCTTGAAGCCAGAAGACCCAGTACAAGAAAATCCTATGCTGATAAGTGGAAAAGGTTCTGCTCCTGGATTCGGTTTAAAGGATAGGACACAACTCTGCCCTCCCTGCCTGTAATGCTGGATTACTTAGCAGATGTACTCCAAAAATACCTGTCCTTCTCCATTAAGATACATGCCTCCACCATTTCAGCTCATTACAACACTAAGCCCACCTCTCTTCTCGCACCCTCTTATCAAACAGTTCCTGAGAGAGGCAGGCAACTTAAGGCCACCAAGACGAGCACCCTCCCCTGCTTGGAACCTTAACTTTCTATTGGAAAAGTTCATGCTTCTCCCCTTTAAACCTGCTGTGTTAAAATTCCTCTCTTGGAAAACAGCCTTGCTTCTGGCCGTCACTTCAGCTAGAAGACTGTCTGAGCTACAAGCACTTATGGCTGTGGAATCCTTCATTATTTTCCAAGCTGACAGGGTTTCCCTCAGGACTATCCCTTCCTTTATGCCTAAAGTGATGTCCAGTGTGACTCTCAACCAATCCATCCATTTGCCAACTTTCTTCCCTAATCCTCAAAGTAAAGGGGAAAGGATCCTGCACTCAATGGACGTGCACAGACAGCTCAGATTCTACCATGATAAGACTAAATCAGAAAATTGATGAGTTACTAGTCAGCTTTGCAACAGGGGTAGAGGGCAAGGCCATTTCAAAACAATTAATTTCCAGATGGATAGCACACTGCATACATTTCTGCTACAAGCACCATGGGAAACCAACCCCTCAGGGGGTCAGAACACAACATCTACCTCTACAGCATTTCTCAAGGGAGTCCCTACCAGGGACATCCTGGAAGCTATCTGGAGTTCTGTGCACACCTTCACCAAATATTACCACCTGCCTATCTTTTCAAATCCAGAGCAGGTTTTGCAACAGCAGTCCTGCAAGACATACTAGCCAACCTTCTCTAACTCTTCTTGACTGCTTCCACCCTTCAACTTTGGGAATCCACCCAAGTATGATGACTGCAACAATGAATCACGAAGAACATAGTACAGTTGTTTTACACGTACCATAAATGGTAGATGTTAGAGTGTATTCACTTTTGCAGTTATGGTTTCCCTCCCTCCAGCCCCCTGGTTTTTCTCTCGCTCTCTCTCCTCTCTATGGCTATTGCTCACCCCTTTCACAGGTATTGGTATTTACTTTTTACTGGTGGTGTTTTCCCCACCATTACTTAGCTCCCTATTTGGCGGGCTCCTGACATTTGGGGCAAGAATAACTGATGTAATGGTGACTGCTACCTGTTTTTATACCCCTGACGACCTGACGTCAGTCCTGGAGCGACAGCATCTGATGCAGAAATACTAAGTCTCTGGTATTTGGGCCGACTGAGGGCTACCTGCAGGCAGATAACCCAAGTGTGAGTACTGCAACAGTGAATACGCTCCAACATCTACATTTATGGTAAGTATACACAACTGGACTTTCCATGGAAGATGCCCACTAGTTCAGGCAAGGTCTCACTCCATTAGTGGCACAACTAACAGAATAATCTTCCTGAAGAGAATATCAGTGAATGATACTCTGGAAACTCCTACAATATTATTAGTCTACACTTCTCCAATCACTAAAGGCTAGAAATCATGTTCAGTTAAAGTAGGTTTTCTGTGGCAATCCTGAAGGGTATATTGCCCTCATTCACAGTACTGCCAACCACTCGGACAGGTAAGAAAAGTTTTGCGAATCTTTTTTGAAGTTGTAACTGCAGAAGTGACTTGCACAAAGAACATAGCGTAGTTGTTTCTACAACTTGGAAAACATAGGATGGAAGTAGGGATGCACCCTGTTCTCTCCCTTTTTCTGTTCAACATAAAAGCCAGTTTCTCCCTTAACCTAGCAGGTTAGAGAAATTGAGAGCTTTGTCAGCAATGCATACTGTCTTTCAAAGAATGCAGTTTCCTTTCCTAAACATTCACTGTATGCATGGCTGACCATATATTTGCCTTTATAAAGATGCATGGAACCATCTAGAGGGTAGGAGAGGTGAGTTTTGCGTAGGTGGGAACAGGTGTACTCTGAAACTCTGACTGGATGTAGGACTGTGCTTGCCTGCGGCTGAGATCCTGAAGTTGTGCCTGTATCAGTGACTATACCTTTAACATTTACAATTGCATGAAATTGATGACATATTGTAATTTCTGCTTATTGACAGCGCATGACATAATCTCCTGTTCCCATTGTGCTAGGTTCAACCAGAAAACCATTAAGTAGAGTCAAATGTTTGCAAGACTATATGAATTAGAAAAGGTTCTATAGCTTGTCTCAGGCCACCATGGCATCTGGCAAGTCATCAGTAGACGCCCCACTCCAAAAAGTGGCAAGAGAACTGTCCAGGCATGAGGAAACCCTGGGAGGTTGATGACTGATCCAAAGATCTCTATAGGTTTGTGAGCTTTTGGTCTGGTGAGGTGCATTTGCAGCCCTCAGCACTGATGTCTATTTGAATGGAGGCCTATGGTGATGCCCCTAGGAGGCCACCTTCCACTCAGATGATGGTATATCTTCCTGAGCTGAAACTCTAGAATATCTAAGAACATCCACAGTTGTAAAATAGATGCTGAGCATGAACAGACCTGAAAGGCAGGCATCACTCTGAAATGCATAGCTAAGGCATTTGAGTCTCTGTGCCGCCTTTTGTCATCTAGAGCTAAGCAGAACCTTCTCCTGTACCCCTGCTTGAGTTCCTCACAAGCCCCAGTAAAGCTTACACGGGACCTGGTTTTCATCAAGAACTTGCCGCAATCAGTGTTTGGGAAGGTGTCCATACTTAGTTAAAGCCTCCCCTGGCAGACCCTGCAGTTATTGCTGTCTCACCTGACAAGCAATCCAGACTGATTCCTTCAGCATTCCTTCTGCCCACTGATAAGGATAGCAAAAGCGTGGACAGGATTGGGAAAAAAAAGTGTGCACTTCTGTACCTGACCTTCCGAGCTATCCATTACCAAACTCACATGGTAAATTATGCCCTGGCCCTAGTCTCACAAGCTTCCGCTCTCTTGGCTGCCACCTCTGACTGCCCTTCCAAATTTGACATAGCATCTAAACTGTCACTGGCTTCTCAGGAAGCCAGGCATTCTATCAGGTGCAGTTATGATGCCGCAGAGGCCTCTGCAAGTTCTGCAGCTTTTGCTTCAGTTCTCCGTTGATACTCTTGGCTGCACCTACAACCACTCCCTGAGGATTTCAAATCCAAAATTATGGACGCCCCATTAGACCATAACCTTCTTTTTGTCAAACAACATGCATAACTTTTTAAAAATCTGTAGGAGAACAGTAAGGAATTGTAGGACATCAAACATTTGCTTGCTTCTCCTATTCCAAAGTATTACAAGAATTATTCTGCAGAACTTCTGGTGTCAGGAGAACTCAGTCCTCCGGCACGCCCTCCTCTACCAGGTACAGGAGAGGAACTGGTAGCCAAACTTTCTCCAGACCTGCTTCTTCTCAACCTACTCCTAGATGGCCTTTTCAGGATAGAAGTGCACCCAACAATGCGTAACTGCCTTGCCCATCTACCTTTGTCAGTCTACCTACATCACTGCCTCCCCTTTTGGAAACTAATCACATCAGACCAATGGGTACGGACCATCATTCAAAATGGATACTTCCTTTCTTGGAATGAAAAACCCATGCCTTTTCCATCCAAAAATCAAATTCACCTCTTTCCTCCCATTCTACTAGACCTCCAAAAATTAGGAACAATAGAACCTCTCCCTCCAGGACAGGAAGGAAGAGGATTTTACTCAAGACTCTTTCTGGTCCCCAAAAAGATGGGCCTTGGAGACCAATACTAGATCTATCCTTCCTAAACCAATTCCTTAAAGTACCATCTTTCAGAATGCTATCCCTTCAAACACGTCTCCCTTTAATACCAGCCCAGGCCTACATGGCCACACTAAATCTAAAGGAGGCTTATCTCCACATTTCCATAAAACCTTCCAACAGAAAATTCTTGCATTTTACTGGACCCTGCTCTCCTTTTCAGTTTACAGCCTTGCTTTTTGGCTTGTGTACTGCACCCAGGGTCTTCATAAAATGCCCAGCCCTAGCCATTGCCTATTGCAGGACAAAAGGTATCCAAATCTATCCATACCTAGATGACATTCTCCTTCTAGCAGAAACAGAAGATGATCTCAAGATTTATCTCAGGTTCACCACCTTCCTTCTACAAAATTTGGGTTTTACCCTCAATATAAACAAATCTTCCTCACTCCCACAGCATGACTATCTTTCTGGATTGCAGGATCAGGACAGACCTGATGGTTTCCTTCCCCAAGACAAAGTCTAGTCCCTCTCATATCACTTCCAAAACCTTTTACTAAATCCCAGATAACTGCAAGACAATTCCTGCAACTCCTGGGGCTGATGGCAGCCACCACCAGTATGCTTTCCTTAGAAAGAGTGCACATGCGAAAGTTCCAATGGTACCTGAAAAACGTGTGGTCACAACACTCCCTAGAGCAACTAATTCCCATTCTGTCCTGCCTCAAAGCAGAACTAAGGTGGTGGATTCAACAAATCCTTCACAACCTGGGACTACCACTTCAAATGCCCTCCCTAACCCATCTTATGCATACAGATGCATCAGACCTAGGGTGGGGAGCCACCTGCAAAGGTTTCAAGGTACAGTAGGCATGAAATCCTACCCTATAAAAGAAGGATATCAATGTGAAAGAAATGACTGCAGTTCTGGCCCTGGAGATTTTCCTTCCTATTCTCCAACAGAGTCCCCTTCAATTCACAGACAACACCACAGTAATGTGGTATCTCAATAAACAAGGAGGGACCAGAGCTTACCTCCTTTCCTGGATAACTCATCAAATTTGAGACCTCACCTCCAGGCACAACTTGACCCTGCAGGACTCATAATCCCCCTCTGAAGACGAAAACAAGCGGATATTCTCAGCAGAACATCCTGTCTACAGCAAGAGTGAATGTTTAACAGGGAGACCTTTCTAGACATTGTCCACCGATGGGGCACACCTCAAGTGGATCTGTTTGCCTCCCCCTAGAATAGACAATTGAACAAATTCTGCACCAAGGATCACTCTCCACTTGCCTGGAGGGTGGATGCCTTCAGCATTCCATGGAAGGGACTGTTTCTGTACACTTCTCCACCATTCCCACTTATCCAAAAGGCCCTACTGAAAATCAGGAAGGGCAAACCAAAAATCTTGCTGGTGACTCCCTACTGGCCAAGGCAACACTGGTTCCCCCTACTTTTCTCATTAGCCAGGGGCAATGACCACAAGTTACCCCACAAGAAAGACCTACTCGCACAACAAAAGGGGAACTTTAAATCACCCTCACCAACAGATGTTAGGCCTAACACTCTGGGTGATGAACTTCTAATCCCTTTCAGACACCACTACTCTTGAGGATGTGTGTGCTTACTGCCCTGAGAGAGGCCAGGAAACCAGATACTAGGAAATCATATTTATCAAAATGGGAGAGATTCTCCAAATGGTGTCTACATAAAGACAGGGACCCCGTCCAGGCAGAGACCCATCCCTAGTCCTTGCTTGTGAACTCAATGATAGCCTTTCCTAAGTCCACCTTTCAGCTTGCCTGCCTCTAGATCCCCCTTTGCTATCCAGGCTGGATGTAAACCTTTTCCTGAGAGGGGTCTTGCATATCAGACCACCTAGGAAACCCATCCCACCACCCTGGGACCTCAACTTTGTTCTGGAAAAACTAAGACTGGCCCCCTTTGAGCCAGCTAGCACTCCTACTTACAAATGTGTACATGGAAGACTGTACTGCTGGTGGCCATTATTTCCATTAGGAGAGTGTCAGTTACAGGCCCTCATGCCCCCCCCACACACTACCTTTTCACATGGACAGGGTGACCCTACACACTAACCCTTCCTTCATGCCAAAAGTGGACAAACGAACTGCTCTTAAGTCAATCCATTCACCTTCCTACCTCCTACCCCTCTCCGACTAACAATAGTGAGAGGATTCTCCATTCCCTGGATGTACACAGACAACTTAAAACTAAGTCTTTCAGAAAATCTAGCCAACTATTTGTCTCCTCTCCCAGGGCTCTGGGCAAGACAGTCTCCAAACAATTTCTTGTTGGATCGGAAAAATCAGTTTCCTTCTGCTACTCGCACCATGGCAAGCACTTACCCCATGGTGTGAGAGCACACTCCACCAGAGGCATGGCTACTTCCAAAGCCTTCCTCAAAGGGATATCATTCTGGAAGCAGCCACCTGGTCCACTATTCACACCTTCACCAAGCACTACAAATTGGACCATGTCTCCAGAGCCAGGGCAAGCTTCACTAGAGTAATCCTGCAGGGATTTCTTGAATCTTCCACTTCAATATACACTCTTCTCTCTAATTAAGCCGTGGTACACTCCCACACTAAAAATACAGCAACATAGGAATAGGAGGAAGTAGAATAGTTGTGTAAAATCTTGCCATAACCATATATGTTCTCTTCCATGTTGCAGTATACCTTCCCTCCCTCCAACTACAACTATTCTTTTACATTAGTTAGTTTTAACGTAGGTTGAAGCCTTTGGCCTTTTTTTTTTTTTTTTTTCTTGCAGTAGTTTAAATTAAAATTATATTAGAATTTATATTAGAAACCGTGTCTGGTTTCCTTTCAAAGTTATTTCAAGGTGTTGGGAGTCAACGGGATTTAAAAAGTGCTAAGATTGTGGGCAAAAACAACCACCTCAGGACCTGCACTCAAAATGTGTGTACTGTCTTGGTGCTGCATGCCTTGACATTGACTGCCAGTCCTGAGTAGCATTCAGTGCAAGGTCCCTCCAGACCAGAAGGGGTAAACTAGTTTTACAGGGGTTCCTTCCCACTCAGACAAGGACTTTCCGTTCACCTGTTTCACCTTCTGAAAAAGTGAAATTCAAACCGAAAAGCCAGGAGAAGGACTGAGTACAAGGAGAAGAGGGAAAGGGAACTCAGCACATCTCCAACCAGGTCTTCAAAAAAAAGATTTCTCTAGCTGACAACTTCTGTGGGCCCCTCTTCCAAGGTACCTAGAAGATTGGAGCCCACACCTCCTTGAGCTTTATCTCCTTTACCTCGAACCAGATGTTCATCGTGTTTCACTGTTGCAGTCATTACTCTTGGGTTATCCTGCTGGCAGGCTACCCGCAGTTGGCCTTAATTCCAAAGTCTAGGTCTGGCGTCGGTTGCTGCCGCCTCTTCCCTGACATCAGTGCACCAGGGGTATAAAAGATGCAGCCGACGACATTTTCTTCAGTCTTTCTTGCCGCGCGGTGCCCGAAGCAAAAGCTGTTCGCAAGTGCCGGTCGGCCGACTCCTGAGATTTTCAAATCCGAATTTCAAAACCGAAGTCTTCATTAAAGGTAAGTACCCCGTTGGGAAACATTTTTCTTACTCCAGACCGATGTCAGAAAAAGGTAACAATTGTATTTCTTGTGGGAAGCAAATACCTCATAAGGATTTTCACTCTTACTGTATTCCTTGCCTAGGCCCTGATCACAACTTTGCTAGCTGTCGGTGTTGTGCTAGATTTAACCAACGCACTGTTGAGCGTCAGTTTGATTTTGCATTTCACTACTTTGGCCGAAGATTTAATTATATAATGCCGTCGGAACAGCCGACGACCGGAGTTTACAAAAAATGCAAGGACAAGGAAAAGGATAGGCATCCGAGGTCCAAAACCGACAACGAGGCCTCCGTTAGGCCAGTCGCCGGTTCTCAGTGAGGAGCTTTCGCAGCCCCTGGTGCCCACTACCTCAGAGCCACAGGCTGCTTCCAGCTCCCACGTGGAGCCGACTGGGCCTCTGGATACTCAAGGTATTGGACACTCGGAAATCATTCCCTCAGATGGGTACAGAGCCGTTGAGCAGGCATCGGCTTCTGAGGGTGTCTTCAGACCTACACAATTATATGTTAAACCATCTTCAGCTTCAAAGACAAAAGACTAAAGCAGCTCTAAAGACAAAGAAACAAGTACAGCATTCCTCCTACTCAGACTTCCATGCCTAAAAAACAGATGCTTAAAATGGCCAAAGACCTAATTACTTTGCGGTAAGAGGCCTAGGCAAGAGACAGAGTATGATTCTTCTGATCAGGTTTCTATTTCCTCTGATTCCTCTTCTGAACAGGATTATTCCATGCCTCCCTATGAGGACTCTGATGCTGAAGAATCCATTCCTTCAGCCTCTCCTCCAGAGGATTACTCTTTTGGGGAAATCTTGCATGCCATGAGGGAGCATTTCCACTGGGAGAGCCAAGATTATTCTGAATCTAAGAAAAGGCTCAGAGACTTTCTGCTGCTTCCTCAGCACAGACCCCTTGCTATTCCACCTGTTCTAGACATCGTAGATGATGTATTTTCAGAGTCCGGCCTGTCCCTGACTCTTTACCCCCTGCACCTGCTAAGCCAGACAGATACTACAGGGTCCCAGATTCTCATAAATTCTTATATAAAAACCCCACTGCTGACCCAGAAACTATATCTCAGGGTCCCAAAGGAGTCAAAGCTTCCACTGCAAAAAACCCTGTCCCCTCTGATAGGGATTCTAGGGCACTGGACAGATGGGGGGAAAAAGGTTTACACTTCTGCTACCTTGGCTGTAAGGGCTTTAAGTTGTCAGTTTCATATGCATAAATATCAGCAATACTTAATGTCACTGCTTAAACAGAAAATGTTGACAAATACTGAATGTTCAGAGAACAAGGAAGTACAGGATTTATTGCATGCAGCTGAACAAGTGGGAAAGCATATTTTGCAATGTGGTTATGATTCACTGAAGGCCTCTTGCAGGGCCACTGTTACAGGTTCTTTTATTAGAAAGCATGCTTGGTTAAAGGAACAGAACCTGCCTGATCATGTTAAAGCAAAATTATTAGATGCCCCATTACAGCATGATACTTTGTTTGGTGCTAAAGCAGAAGAGGTGTTGACGAAAATGGAGGATAAAGCGAAATCCATTCAGACAGTTAAGGATTTCTTACAGGTGTAACCACCCAGATTCAGCAGGAACTGGCCTTCAAAAAATTGGTCCTTTCCAGTGTCAGATAGACCACAAAGAGGCAAATACAGGCATCCCAGAGGCAGATCTCAGCCCCAAGGCTCATACAGGCCTAAACAATGGGGTGCTCCTACCTCCAAAAGCAGATAAGACCAAGCACAACCTTACAGGAAACAGTCCCAATGACTCTCCTCTGCCAGATCCAAACACTTTTCTTTTGACAGCCCCCTTAGGGGAAAAACTAGCACTTTTTTCATCAAATTGGCAAATGGTTACCCAAGACAAATGGGTCTTGAACATAGTGTCCCAAGGCTACAGGTTCCATTTTCACACCCTACCAAGGTCAAAAGGTATGCCAGACCTGCCACACAATCAATGGGCAGAGGCACAAAAGCAAATTACAGCCCTCATGGACATGAGGACCATTCAAGTACCACAACAAGTGCAGGGGCAAGGATTTTACTCGACTTTTCTTAGTGCCCAGAAAGGAAAAAAACCTGGAGACCAATACTGGACCTGTCTATATTAAACATGTTTCTAGAGGTTCCAAAATTCAAGATGTTGATTCTTCAGCAGCTACTGCCCAAGCTAGGCAAGAAGGCTTGGCTTGTAACTTTGGACCTAAAAGAGGCATACCTGCATGTCCCAATCAGACAATCTTGCAAGAAGATACCTCAGATTCATAGCCGGCTCAATGCACTACCAATTCTCTGCACTGCCGTTTGGTTTATCTACTGCGCCCAGGGTCTTCACAAAATGCCTGGCACCAGTAATTGCATTTTGCAGACAAAGAGGAATTCAAATATATCCCTATTTGGACGACTGCCTTATTCAAACAGAGAACAAAGACATTCTTCTAAAGCATCTGGCGTTTGTAAAAAGATTACTAATTTGCCTAGGGTATACAGTGAACGAAAATAAATCGAAACTAGTGCCCTCTCAAGAGGTAATATTCCTGGGTGCAAACTTAAATACAACTGCCCAGATGGCTTATCTCATGCCAGACGAAAACAACTGGCTTCTTACTTCGAATAATTGGCAACAAACACCCAGTTATCTGCAAGGAAAAACCTGCAGGCTTTGGATTTCATGGCATCCTGCATTCTACTAATTCCATATGCCAGACTGCATATGAGGAAACTACAATGGTGTCTAAAAAGTGTTTGGACTCAGCATTGCCACAGCCTGGAGACTGTAATTACCCTCATTCCCTGCCTGCAACAGGAGTTTCGATGGTGGGCAGAGGCCTGTCGCTACAACAAGGGTCTACCATTCAGTTTACCCACAGCCAGACAAACACCGACAACGGATGCATCAGATTATGTCTGGGGGGCCCATATGGCAGGAAAGTGTATTCAGGGCACATGGCCTGCAAGACAGATGCATCTTCACATCAATCAAAAAGAGATGATAGCTGTTCAAAATGCCCTGACAGCTTTCAAGGATCTACTTCATCCAGGACAGCTACTGATAGACAATAATACGGTCATGTGGTACATAAACAAGCAGGGAGGTACACATTCCTACCCCCCTTTGCAGACAAGCAATGACCTTATGGGCCACAGCATTGATTTACCAAGTTCACATGCAAGCACAATTCCTGCCAGGAAAAACAAATACTCTGGCAGACGAACTAAGCAGAAACCTCATGGATTCCCACGGGTGGAAACTGGATCCACAAGTCTTCAGCATGATAACAAGGAAATAGGGATGCCCAGACATAGATCTGTTTGCCTACCCTCACAACTGCCAATTGCAGAGATTTTGCACCAGGATCTATCACAAACAAGCATGGAGAGTGGACGCCCTATCCTTCAGCTGGAAAAATCTAACAGTATATGCCATACCTCCTCTGCCTCTCCTTCCCAGGGTGCTCAAAGGTCAGACAAGAGAAGCCAAAAATGATACTGATTGCACCAGACTGGCCACGCCAGCACTGGTACCCAATCCTAAAGAGCTTGTTTCAAGGTCCAGCATAGATATTGCCTCAAACTTCAAACCTGCTGACTCAACAAAACTATCAAATCCTGCACAGCCAACTCAGGACCTTAAATCTGGCAGCATGGCAGATATTGTAGCCATTCAGAACACTCCTCCTTCAAAAGCTGTTAAGGGTGTTATCTTGGAGGCCAGGAGGCCCAGTACCAGAAAATCTTATGCAGAAAAATGGAAGAGATTCTGTGCTTGGAACCAGGAACAAGGCATTGACACGTATGTACCAAATATCCCTCAGATTTTACAATACCTAACTGAGATGCTGGACAAAGGCCTTTCTTTTTCATCAATTAAGATTCATGCCTCTGCCATTTCAGCCCATTACAACATGGAACCACCTATCTTTTCTCATCCTTTAATAAGGCAGTACCTCAGAGGGGTCAAAAACATCAGGCTTCCAGGGAGAGTGCTAATTCCTGCATGGGACCTCAATTATGTCTTGGAAAAATTCACACTGCCTCCTTTTGAGCCAGCCTCAACAGTGGATATAAAATTCTTATCCTGGAAAACAGTTTTGCTCCTAGCAATAACCTCTGCAAGACGAGTCTCTGAGTTACAAGCACTCATGGCTGTGGGACCTTTTATCATTTTTCATCCAGACAGGGTTTCTCTGAGGACAAACCCAACCTTTATGCCTAAGGTGGTGTCCAGTGTGGCCCTGAACCAAACAATTCACTTACCTACCTTTTTATCCAAACCCACAGAACAAGTGGGAGAAAATTCTGCATTCTTTGGACATACAGGCAGCTACGCTTGTACTTGGACAGAACTAAAGCTTCCAGAAAGACTGAGCAACTTTTTGTGTCATATGCTGCAGGAACACAAGGAAAGACCGTCTCAAAACAGACTATTTCTAAGTGGATAGGCCATTGTATACGTTTCTGCTATTCTCAACATAGCAAATCAGTGCCTATGGGCATTAGACCTCATTCTACCATGGCCGCAGCCACTTCAGCAGCCTTCCTCAGGGGAGTACCAACCAAAGACATCTTAGAGGCTGCAACTTGGAGTTCAGTGCACGCTTTTACAAAGCACTACCACTTACCTCTTTACTCTAAATCCAGAGCAGGCTTTGCCACTGCATACGTTCATCGTGTTACCCTGCTGCAGTCATCACACTTGGGTTATCCTGCCGTCAGGCGGTCCCGCCGTCTGCCTGAATTCCAAAGTCTTGGTCCGGCGTCTGTTGCTGTCGCTTCTTCCCTGATGTCAGTGCGCCAGGGGTATACAAGAGGCATCCGGCGCCATTTTCCTCAGTCTTTCTTGCCACGCGGTGCCCGAAGCAGAAGCAGTTCGCAAGTGCCGGTCGGCCGACACCTGAGATTTTCGATTCGAATTTCAGTCCGAAGTCTTCAATAAAGCTAAGTACCCCATTGGGGAACCTTTTCTTGCCTCAGTCCGATGTCAGAAAAAGTTAACAATTGCATTTCTTGTGGGAAGCAAATACTTCATAAGGACTTCCATTCCTGTTGTATTTCTTGCCTAGGCCCAGACCACGACGTCACAGGTTGTCTGTTTTGTGCTAGGTTTAATGAACGAACTATCAAACGCCATTTTGACTTGGCACTACATTAATTTGTTAGGAAATTTAATTATATCATGCCATCGGAGCAGCCGACGACCGGCATACATAAAAAATGCAAGGATAAGGACAGGCAGCCTAGGAACAAGCCAGACTCCGAGGTCTCTACCGGGCCTGTCGCCGGTTCTCCGGTTTTCAGTGAGGCGCCTACACAGGTTTTCAGTGAGGCGCCTACACAGCCCCTGACGACTGCAGAACTGGAACCCCAGACAACTGTGGATTCTCAAGCTGAGTCTACTAGGCCGACGCAGCCATTTTCCGACACCGGAGCAGAAGTAGACCCCGGTGCAGTGGAAACACCTTCGGTTGCAGAAGGTGTCTTCAGACCGACTACACTCACCATTAAATCTTATGCTAAGCTTAAAACTCCTTTAAAACCTAAGAAGACTGTGCATCAGTCTACAGTTCAAGGCCCCATGCCTAAGAAACAGATGCTTAAGACGGCTGAAGATTTGATTACCCTAATCAGGGGTTCCCATCCCTCTCCTGATAAAAGACCAAGACAAGAGGAGGATTATGCTTCCTCTGACCAGGTTTCAATTTCCTCAGATTGTTCTGAGGAACAGGATTACACTTTCCACCTTATGAAGACTGATTCTGAAGACTCTATTCCCTCAGCATCTCCCCCTGAAGACTACTCCTTTGAGAAACTTTGCATACTATGAGTGAACATTTCCACTGGGAAGGCCAGGACTACTCTGATTCTAAGAAAAGGCTCCGAGAGTTCCTTTTACTACCCCAGCACAGACCTCTTGCTATCACTCCAGTTTTAGATATTGTGGATGATGTTTACTTGGAGTGTAGTTTAAACAACAGACTCTCTACCTCCTGCTCCAGCCAAACCAGACAGAAACTACAGAGTACCTGACTCACACAAATTCTTTTGTAAAAGCCCTGTGACTGACCCAGAAACAATTTCCCAGGGTCCTAAGGGAGCTAAAGCTTCTATGGCTAAAAATCCTGTGCCCTCTGAAAGGGATTCCAGAGCCCTAGATAAATGGGGAAAGAAAATATACAGCTCAGCAACTCTGGCTATGAGAGCATTAAATTGTCATTTTCACATGCTGAAATATCAGCAATTCCTAATGTCTCAATTAAAACAAAAAAAATGAGCACACATACTGAACAGTCTGAATTCAAGGAAATGCAGGATCTGTTGCATGCAGCTGAACAGGTGGGTAAACATACTTTACAATGCGGATTTGATTCGTTGGAAACTTCCTGTAGAGCAGCTGTTACTGGGTCTGTCATACGTAGACATGCTTGGTTAAAAGAACAAAAACCCTTCCTGATCATGTTAAAGCAAAGTTATTGGATGCACCTTTACAGCAGGATGCATTATTTGGTGTCAAGGCTGAAGAGGTTTTAAAGAAAATGGAGGATAAGGCAAAGTCTATGCAGATGGTCAAGGATTTCTTGCAGGTGCAACCCCCTCGTTTCAGCAGAAATTGGCCAACAAAAAAATGGTCCTTTCCAGCTTCTGACAGATCACAGAGGGGCAAATACAGATGCCCAAGGGGCAGAGGTCAGTCACAAGGCCCTTACAAACCTAGCCAATGGGGTACTGCTACCCAGAAAGGAGGAGAAGATAGGCCCCAAGCTAGCAGAAGACAAACACAATGACTCAGTCCTCAAACTACCAAGCAAATCTTTCCTGGCAGCTCCCTTGGGAGGAAAATTAGCATTTTTTGCAGACAACTGGCACATCATCACAAAAGACAAATGGGTCCTAAACATTGTCTCTCAAGGTTACAGATTCCACTTCCATACCTTACCAAGGATAAAAGGAATGCCAAACCTGCCACCAAATCAATGGGCAGAGGTACAAAAGCAAATCACAGCTCTCATGGACATGAGAGCCATTCAACAGGTACCTACACAGGAGCAAGGACAAGGATTTTACTCTAGACTCTTTCTAGTCCCAAGAAAGGACAAAGCATCAAGACCCATTCTGAATCTTTCAGTTTTGAACACCTATCTGCAAGTACCAAAATTCAAGATGCTAACACTACAGCAGCTTCTTCCCATGCTGGGCAAGAATGCTTGGCTAGTAACGTTGGTCCTCAAGGAGGAATACCTGCATATCCCTATCAGACAAAATTGCAGAAGATACCTCCGCTTCATTGCAGGGCCAACACATTATCAATTCTTTGCACTGCCCTTTGGCTTATCTACTGCGCCCAGGGTCTTCACTAAATGCCTGGCACCAGTAATTGCATACTGCAGACAAAGAGGAATTCAAATATACCCATACCTGGACGACTGCCTTATTCAAGCAGAAAGCAAGGACATTCTTTTAAAGCATCTGGCATTTATCAAACACCTTCTAAATTGCCTAGGGTACACAGTAAACGAAAAGAAATCAAAACTAGTGCCCTCACAAAACATAATATTCCTGGGTGCCACCTTGAATACAACGGCCCAGATGGCTTATCTCATGCCAGACAAGCAACAACAGCCGACTCAGTATTTCAAAATAATGGCAACAAAGACCCAACTCCCTGCAAGAAAAATTCTGCAGGCTTTGGGATTCATGGCATCTTGCATACTACTAATTCCGTTTGCAAAACTGCATATGAGGAAATTACAATGGTACCCGAAAAGCTTGGAAACAATGATACCACTCATTCCCTGCCTTCAACAGGAGTTTCTGTGGTGGGCACAAGCATGTCACCT
The DNA here is from genome assembly GCF_019279795.1 of Protopterus annectens. Taxonomy (NCBI): domain Eukaryota; kingdom Metazoa; phylum Chordata; order Ceratodontiformes; family Protopteridae; genus Protopterus; species Protopterus annectens. Next base: position 669,518,831 of record NC_056747.1, on the reverse strand, counting down.
CAACAAGGGTCAGCCTTTCACCTTACCCACAGCCAGGCAAACTATGACAACAGATGCATCGGACTATGCCTGGGGAGCACACATGGCAGGACAGTGCATTCAGGGCAAATGGACTACAGATCAGAGGCATCTGCATATCAATCAAAAAGAAATGCTAGCAGTACAGAATGCCCTAACAGCTTTCAAGGACCTCTTACACCCAAGACAACTCCTAATAAAGACGGACAATACCACAGTAATGTGGTACACAAGCATGGTGGCACACATTCCTAGCCTCTATGCAGGCAAGCAATGACCTTGTGGAACACTGCACTGTCTTACCAGATTCAATTACAAGCACAATTCCTGCCAGGAAAGAAAAACACATTGGCAGATGACCTAAGCAGAAACATCATGGATCCACACGAATGGAAACTAGATCCACAAGTATTTGCAATGATGGCAAGTATTTGCAATGATGGCTCAAAAATGGGGACGCCCAGACATAGATCTGTTTGCAAGCCCCCGCAACCACCAACTTCAAAAATGTTGCACAAGGACATTCCATCCACAAGCTTGGAAAGTGGACGCCCTCTCATTCAGTTGGAAAACATTAACAGTGTATGCCTTTCCTCTACTGCCTCTTCTAGCAAAGGTACTGCTGAAAGTCAGATTACAGAGGCCACAAATGATGCTCATTGCACCAGACTGGCCACGCCAGCATTGGTATCCAATTCTAAGGAACATGGCCCACGGCCCACCATGGATTTTACCACAAATTTCTCACCTGCTCACCCAGCGAGACAATCAGATTCTACACAGCCAGCTCAAGACTTTAAACCTGGCTGCATGGCAAATTACCTAAGCAACCTGCCAACACCTCTATCCAAAGCTGTTATGGATGTCATTCTGGAGGCCAGGAGGCCCAGCACCAGGAAAACCTGTTCAGACAAATGGAAAACATTTTGCGCCTGGAAGCAGGTTAAAGGCCAAAATCCCCTTGATCCAAACATTCCTCAGATTCTACAATATTTAACTGAGATGTTGCACAAAGGACTTTCCTTTTCATCTATTAAGATCCACGCCTCAGCAATTTCAGCTCATTACAATACAGATCTTCCTTTATTCTCACATCCACTCCTAAGACGGTACCTCAGAGGGGCTAAGAACATAAGACCGCCAAGGAGAGCACCAGCACCTACTTGGGATCTCAACTTTGTTCTGGAAAAGCTTACACTGCCGCCCTTTGAACCAGCTTTTTCAGCTGATTTAAAATTTCTTTCAGGGAAAACTGCCCTGTTACTAGCAATAACCTCAGCTAGAAGAGTATCAGAGCTACAGGCACTAATGGCAGTGGAGCCTTTCCTAATTTTTCATCAAGACAGAGTCTCTCTATGAACGAACCCTTCCTTTATGCCAAAGGTGGTATCCAGTGTGGCTCTAAACCAAACCATTCATTTGCCCACCTTTTTCCCAAATCCCCAGAGCAAAGGAGAAAGACTCCTGCACTCTTTGGACATTCACAGGAAATTACGTTACTACTTGGATAAAACTAAGATTTTCAGAAAAACTGACCAGCTCATTGTAGCCTATGCTACAGGGTCACAAGGAAAAGCTATCTCAAAACAGACCATTTCTAAATGGATGGGCCATTGCATATGTTTCTGCTACACGCATCATGGGAAACCGGTACCTGCTAACATTAGGCCCCACTCCACCAGGGCTACACCTACATCAGCAGCCTTTCTCAGGGGAGTGCCAACCAAGGATATTCTGGAAGCTGCAACTTGGAGTTCAGTGCACACCTTCACCAAACACTATTACTTACCTCTATATTCTAAGACTAGAGCTGGTTTTGCCACTGCAGTTTTGCAGGGCCTACTAGCTTCTTCTAACCCTGTTTAACTCCACCTCCCATCCTTAGCTTTGGGATTCAACCCAAGTGTGATGACCGCAGCAGGGTAACACGATGAACATAGTACAGATGTCCTTCAAGGATGCATCTGCAGTCCTAACATATGGGTTGTCTTGCCTCAGGCAGCCCTTCGGTTGGCCGGATTCCAAAGTCTGGGTCTGGCCTCGGCTGATGTCGCACTTCACCCGACGTCATAGCTGCTGTTTATTGGGTATAAAGGCATCAGCCGACGCCATTTTCCTCAGTCTTTCTTGCCGCGTGGTGCCCGAAGCAGAAGCTGTTCGCAAGTGCCGGTCGGTCAGATCCAGAGATTCCTACTACCGAAGACTTCTAAAAAGCTAAGTACCCCATTGGGGACTCTTTCTTGCCTCAGCCGATGTCAGACAAAGTAAATAATTGTTTAACTTGTGGGAAACAAATACCTCATAAGGATTTCCACTCTTACTGCTTTCCTTGCTTAGGCCCAGACCACGACGTATCAGCTTGTCTAGCCTGTGCTTCCTTCAACCGACGGACACTTAGACGTCGGTCGGAGTTTGCAGAGGAGTTTTTTGGTCCCGCTTTTGCATACAAAATGTCGTCGGAGACTCCGACTACTCAATTAGCTAAAAAGCGCAAGGAAAAGGACCGACATTCGCGACCCGCGGTTTCGGCTGAAACCACGGTTAGGCCAACCGCGAATGTCTCTGTTTCGGCTGAAACCGAGCCCCTGGTTCTTCCTTCGGCCTTAAGCATGCCTCCGATAGCAGAGGCCTCACAGAGCATGGCTGAATCTGCTACTGAATTTACTGCTACAGAAGCAGGCACCCAGGATTTGTCAGACACTATTCCTTTAGACAAATCTACCCCTGCACGTGGGGCTGCTAGACCCCCTGCTTCCATGTCTATCAAGGCTTTTGCCAGGGCTAAAGCAGCTAAATCTTCTAAGGCCTTGCCTGCCAAAACTCCTTCACATAGGCCTACCTCTAGTTCTCAAATACTCAGCCTGGCTGAGGATCTCATTTCTATGATCAGAGGATCCCAAATTCACCCAGACAGGGCCTCTCAGCCCCCTCCAGACAAGAGGCCTAGGACTGAACCCCCGGAACCTGTCTCTACAGATTATTCCTCGGGTGACTCAGACATTTCAGACCCTCACGAAGGCCCATATTCTCCTTATGAGGACTCTGATGCAGAAGACTCCATTCCTTCTGCTTCTCCTCCTGAAGAATTTTCCTTTGGGGAAACCTTGCATGCTATGAGGGAACACTTCCAATGGCAGGGCCAGGATTTTTCAGATTCTAGGAAAAGGCTAAGGACCTTTTTACACTTGGCCTTTAGCCATTCCGCCAGTATTAACAGTTGTTGATGATGCATATAATGATGCCTGTACTGCTCCTGATTCTCTTCCTCTGGCCCCTGCCAAGCCAGACAGATATTACAGGGTCCCGGACACACATTACCATTTGTATAAGGCTCCTGTTGCAGACCCTGATACCATTTCACAGGGCCCTAAAGGTGTGGCATCTGCCTCTGCCAAAAACCCTCTTCCCTCTGAAAGGGAATCTAGAGCATTAGAGAGATGGGGTAAAAAGGTTTATACTTCTGCTACTCTTTCGGCCAGGCCTTGAACTGTCAATTTCACATGATTCAGTACCAGGAATTTTTGTTAGACCAGCTAAATAAAAAACTGTCTTCTCCTGAACCTTTAGACCGCAAGTCCCTTCAGGATTTGGTACATAACTCTCAGCAGGTCAGTAACCATTTCTTAAAATGTGGCTATGATGCACTGGAAGCTTCCTTTAGATCAGCTATGACTGGAACAGTGATTCGAAGGCATGCCTGGTTAAAAGAACAATCCTTACCAGACCATGTTAAGTCAAAACTCCTAGATGCTCCCATGGAGAAACAAAGTTTGTTTGGCTCCCCTGCACAGGAGGTTCTAAAGAAGGTGTAAGAAAAAGCAAAATCTGTCCAAACAGTCAAGGATTTCTTACAGGTCCAACCTCCGAGGTTTAGCAGAAATTGGCCTTCGAAGAATTGGTCCTTTCCAGACAACTCCAGAGCACAGAGAGGCAGAAATAGATGCCCAAGAGGCAGAGGTCAATCTAGGGGTGCCTACAGGGGACGTCAGTGGCAACCTACCAACCAGAGAAGTAATGCCACAGAATCAACTACAACCACTTCCACAGGGCAGACACAATGACTCGGCTCTAGTTCCGCCTACCAGGGAACAACTGGAAGCACCCTTGGGCGGAAAACTAGCCTTATTCTCCGACAATTGGCATTACATTGCAGGAGACAAATGGACTTTACAAACAATAGACAAGGGCTACAGGTTTCACTTCCACACTCTACCAAAAAAGAGAGGAATGCCAAGCCTACCACCAAGCCAAAAAACAGACGCTCTAAGACAAATCAACAACTTACTAAGGATGAGAGCTATAGAAGAGGTGCCACCTATGGAACAAAGGCCAAGGATTTTACTCCAGGCTTTTCCTGGTACCAAGAAAATAAAATCAATGGAGACCTATTCTAGACTTGTCCACACTGAACACATACCTCATTGTTCCAAAATTCAAAATGCTGACCCTCCAGCAGCTTCTTCCCATGCTGGGCAAGGAGTCTTGGCTGGTGACTCTAGATCTCAAGGAGGCATAGCTGCACATCCCTATACGACCACATTGCAGAAGACACCTCAGATTTCTTGCAGGATCAGAGCATTATCAATTCTCAGCATTGCCTTTTGGCTTATCTACTGCGCCCAGAGTATTCACGAAATGCCTGGCATCAGTAATTGCTCATTGCAGACTTCAGGGAATTCAAATTTACCCATACCTGGACGACTGCCTAATACAAGTGGACAACAAGGCAAAATTAACAAAAGATTTGGAAAATGTCATACAACTGTTGCAAGCCTTGGGATACACAGTCAACATGCAAAAGTCAAGACTAGTACCATCCCAAAGGATAACATTCTTGGGTGCAGAACTAGATACATCAACTCAGATGGCTTTTCTCACAGAAGAAAAACAAAAGCAACTACCAGTCTACTTCATGACATTAACAACACAAACTCAGCTTACTGCAAGGAAAGTCCTGCAAGCCCTGGGCTACATGGCATCCTGCATAATATTGGTTCCGCATGCCAGGCTGCATATGAGAAAGCTACAATGGTACCTAAGGAATGTATGGTCTCAACACAAGCACAGTCTAGAAGCCCAGATTCCAATAATTCCATGCCTGAAACAAGAATTCCTGTGGTGGGCTCAGGCCTGTCAGTTGAACAGAGGCTTGCCTTTCCACAAACCTCATCCAAGCCAGACCATCACCACGGACGCCTCAGACCTAGGATGGGGGGCACACATGGTGGACAAGTGTATACAAGGCCTATGGACCCAAGACCAGCTGAATCTACACATAAATCTAAAGGAGATGCTGGCAGTGAAACATGCGATGCAGGCATTCAGACCACTCCTTCAACAGGGTCATCTGCTGATAAGGACGGACAATACCACAGTCATGTGGTACATCAACAAACAGGGAGGTACACATTCATATCCTCTATGCCGGATGGCAATGGACCTATGGAACGTGGCCCTGAATCTCAACATTCAACTTCAGGCCAGATTTGTACCAGGAAAAGAAAATTCTCTAGCAGACACCTTAAGCAGAACTACCACGGATGCTCACGAATGGATGCTGCATCCAGATATCTTCAAAGCCATAACAAAAAAATGGGGACTACCACAGATAGACCTATTTGCCTCCCCACACAATCACCAATTGAAGAAATTCTGCACAAGAGCATACCACCCACTTGCTTGGAGGGTGGACTCCCTTTCCTTCAGCTGGAAAAACCTGACAGCATATGCATTTCCACCTCTTCCCTTGATGTACAAAGTTCTACTGAAGATCAGAGAGGATCAGCCAAGGGTAATTCTGATAGCTCCAGACTGGCCGAGACAACATTGGTACCCGCTACTGAGAAGCATGTCTCGGACACACGCATGGCCTCTACCTCTATGTCCCTTACTACTAACACAGGACAACTACAAGATCCTACATCCAAACTTGAAAACACTGCAGCTAGCTGCTTGGAATATTGCATAAAACAAAATAACCCAGGTTTATCTCAGAGGGTTAAGGACATTATCCTGGAGGCACGCAGACCCTCCACAAGGAAGACTTATTCAGCCAAGTGGAAAAGATACCTCATTTGGAGTGCAGCAAAGGGAGAAAATGTCTCATTGGCAAACATAGCACACATCCTGGAATATTTAGCAGAGCTGTTCCACAATGGCCTGTCTTACTCCTCCATTAAGATTCATGCATCAGCAATTTCAGCAGAATACAACATGGATCCTCCTGTCTTCTCTCATCCTCTACTCAGGCAGTTCTTGAGAGGGATCAAAAATGTAAAACCTCCAAGGAAACCACCTTTACCTACATGGGATCTCAACTTCGTACTGGAAAATTTAACACTTCCCCCTTTTGAACCAGCAGCAACAGCAGAATTACAATTCTTGTCTTGGAAAACTGCTTTCCTGCTAGCAATCACTTCAGCAAGAAGGGTATCTGAGTTACAGGCATTAATGGCAGTACAACCCTTCCTTATCTTCCATCAGGACAGAGTCTCTCTGAGAACTAACCCTACCTTTATGCCAAAAGTGGTCTCCAGAGTATCATTGAACCAAGCGATTCATTTACCTACATTCTTCCCCAACCCACAGAACAGGGGGGAAAGACTGCTACATACCTTGGATGTGCACAGACAATTACGCTACTATCTGGACAGAACTAAGACCAGCAGAAAAACTGACCAGCTTCTGGTAGCATATGCAACAGGAATGCAAGGAAAAGCAATTTCAAAACAGACTCTCTCAAAATGGATAGGAAATTGCATTCGATTTTGTTACTCTTTTCATGGAAAGACAACAACTGAAAATATCAGACCTCATTCCACAAGAGCTACAGCCACCACTACAGCATTCCTACGAGGAGTGGCTACCAAAATCATTTTAGAAGCTGCTACTTGGAGCTCCGTGCATACATTTGCCAAGCATTATAATCTTCCCTTATATTCTAGATCCCGAGCAGGTTTTGCAACTGCTGTTTTGCAAGGGATCTTAACTACACCTTCTTTATCTTAGTGCCTCCTCCCCCAGTTTGGCTATGGTATTCTACCCATATGTTAGGACTGCAGATGCATCCTTGAAGGACATAGTACAGTTTTGTACCTACCATAAATGTAAATGTCCGATAGGTATGCATCTGCAGTCAGGATTACCCACCCTCCTTCCACTCTGTGGTATTCCTAGGGTATTTACCCCTCTAGCTAGCTGGGGGAAGCTATTATGGTGTATTTGTTTGTATATATATATATATATATATATATATATATATATATATATATATATATATATATATATATATATTCTTATATTGTTTGCTCTCTACTGTTTGGAATTATTTGCATTTATCCAAATTTAGCCTTCCTAGAGGGCACCTGGCATCTGGGGCAAGAAACACTGAGGAAAATGGCGTCGGCTGATGCCTTTATACCCAATAAACAGCAGCTATGACGTCGGGTGAAGTGCGACATCAGCCGAGGCCAGACCCAGACTTTGGAATCCGGCCGACCGAAGGGCTGCCTGAGGCAGGACAACCCATATGTTAGGACTGCAGATGCATACCTATCGGACATCTACATTTATGGTAGGTACAAAACTGTACTTTCCTCTTAGCTTATTGTTGTTGAGGTTTCCCTTTCTTCTTAGGAATGGAGGGAATTGTCAGTTCAAGTGTCGGCCTCTGCCTTTGAAAGTGTTTTGGCAAATACAAAAGACAAGGTAGCTTCAACCACTTTGGTTCCATCCAAATTCCATCTGCATTCTGTTTATTCAGCTCTTCATCCTGTTGTGCAGGGACCGTCCGCACCAAAGGTTTCCATGGAAGCCTGCTTTTGTTAGCTCCTCATCTGATGCTGACCCTTCTACTGCTCCCCCAGAAGGTGCCCCCAGATAATGGAGTTTCACATAGACTCATCACAAGAAGAGTCTTTCACTGAAGATGTTGACTTGAAGAAGAGGGCTCCTCTTGTTTTCTCTCTGAAGATATCTGATTTGGCTACATTTCTATAATTGATGTAACTGAGAGAATGAGAAGGACATGCCAAGACCCTTTTCCGGATGAGTCAGTATTCTTGGAGGTCTTTGGTTCGGGACCGGCATTATCCTGGGTGGTACCACCCGTTCACCTCCTTATCGACTTTATGGCTCAACGGGTGTGGAAGAGTGTTGATATAGTGGAGCCCCTTACCAAAAAAAAAACAACTGAACATTTAGTGCCTTCAGATGGAAAGCACTGGAGTAAGGGCTCACCAGTGGATGCTATGGTGGTGGCAGCGGCCACAAAGAGCGAGCTGTCTGAAAGCTTGTCTGTTCATTCCCCTAATAGACAAGCTAGGGCAAAGGACAGATTTGGGAAGCGAACTTCTGCTTCAGCAGCTTTTGCCTTAAAATCGCTGAACTACCTAGCCGATTTAAAAGATTCCAGAGACTTGACTAAAGAGATTACCAAGTCGCTCAAGGGGGTATTGCCTGCAGATGTTTCCTTCCTAAACTCCTCCGCTAATGTGTCCACGCGTCTTCTCTCCAATGCAGGAAACGGTACGACCAAAGTAACAGACCTCCTTGTGGCAGAAGGGGAGGCAGTTTTAATGGACATTGTCCAAGAGGCAGAGGAGGACTGTAGAATCAAGGCTTTTGTGGCCCTTTTTCCTAGAAAGCCATTATCCAGAGGCTGTTTATTTCCCTTTTCCTTCCCACCACAGATAAAGAAGAAAGTCCTCCGTGTTCCACCCAGTTAGTAGGATTTAGCAGCCATAGAAATTTCAAAGCTACTAAGAGTAGTCCAACCTGTCTCCTGTGACCAGTTAGTCCAAAGTCTACTCCAGGTTCTTTTTAGTACCAAAGAAGACAGAGGACCTCAGACCTATTTTGTATCTCCATCTAAACCAGTTTGTAAGTTAGACAAAATTCTGGATGGTCACTGTTGTGCCCATTTTGCTCCTTTTGAGGAAGGATGATTGTATGTGCTCTGTAGATCTCCAGGATGTTTACTATCCTATCAAAATTGTGAAGCTCCCCAGGAGATTTTTTTACTTTTGGCTGGGAACCAGTCATTATTAATTCAGAGTGCTGCCATTCGGTCTCAACACAGCCCCAAGGGTGTTCACCAAGATAATGTTAGTAGTAGCTGCTCACTTGCACCTAATGAGGATCCATGTTTCACTGTACCTGTGACTGGCTCCTCATGGCCTCCACCAAGCATCTGCTACTCGTGCATCAGGGCCAAGTACTCCCAAATGCCTCTGAATCTGTGAATTTCTGTAAACCTGCCAAAATGCCAACAGACTCCAACACAGAGTATAGAATTCATAGGATGCCACCTGCACACGAAACTTCAAAATAGTCAGCCTTCCCCATTCTAGAATTCTGACATTGTGTCTTACAGCTTTACAAGTGTTACATCACCCAACACCACCAGTGAGATTAGTACTAGGTATGTTAGGTCTTGTGGTGTGTGTACAGATGTCCTTCATGGATGCATCTGCAGTCATAACAAATGGGTTGTCCTTTCGTCAGGCAGCCCTTCGGTCGGCCGGATTCCAAAGTCTGGGTCCGGCTTCGGCTGATGTCGCACTTCACCCGACGTCATCTCTGCTGGTCTTCGGGTATAAAGGCATCAGCCAATGCCATTTTCCCCAGTCTTTCTTGCCGCGTGGCGCCCGAAGCAGAAGCTGTTCGCAAGTGCCGGTCGGTCAGATCCAGAGATTACTACTACCGAATACTACTTCGAAGACTTCTAAAAGCTAAGTACCCCGTTGGGGACTCTTTCTTGCCTCAGCCGATGTCAGAAAAAGTCAATAACTGTTTAACTTGTGGGAAACAAATACCTCATAAAGATTTCCACTCTTACTGTCTGCCTTGCTTAGGCCCAGACCACGATGTAGCAGCCTGTTTGGCCTGTGCTTCCTTCAACCGACGAATGCTTAGGCGTCGGTCGGAGTTTGCTGAACAGTTTTTCGGCTCAGATTTTGCGTACATTATGCCGTCGGATCCTCCGACTACCCAAATTGTTAAAAGCGAAAGAAAAGACCGACACTCGCGGTCCGCGGTTTCGCGAAACCACGGTTAAGCAAGCCGCGAGTGTCTGTTTCGCGAAACCGAAAACCGGTCAATCTTCAGCCGAATCCATAACTACTACTGAGGCTCCTGCTACCTTAGTTGAATCGGCCTCAGAAATTTTGCCTACAACTGTGGTTCCTAGTGATTTATCAGACACCATCCCTTTGGATGTCTCTACCCCAGCACGTGGTGCTGCTAGGCCTCCTGCAGCCATGTCTATTAAGGCCTTTGCCAGGGCTAAAGCAGCCAAATCTGTTAAATCAGTGCCTGTTAAGCCCCTCACACAGGCCCACTTCAAGTTCACAAATGCTTACTCTGGCAGAAGATTTAATATCCTTAATTAGGGGATCCCAATCTCACCCAGACAGGGCCTCTCAGCCCCCAGAAAAGAGACCTAGAGCAGAGCCCCCCGAGCCAGTGTCCTCTGATGATTCTACGGATGACTCAGACATTACAGACCAGCCAGAGGCTCCTTTTTCTACTTATGAAGATTCCGATGCTGAAGAATCCATTCCAGCTGCCTCTCCACCAGAGGAATTTTCCTTTGGGGAAACCTTACATGCCATGAGAGAACAATTCCAATGGCAGGGACAAGTTTTCTCAGATTCAAGAAAAAGGCTTAGGACTTTTCTGCACTTACCACAACATAGGCCCTTAGCTATACCTCCTGTACTGCCTGTTGTGGATGATGTATTTAATGATGTTTGCACTGCTCCTGATTCTTTACCTCCAGCCCCTGCCAAACCAGATAGATTTTACAGGGTGCCAGACACTCATCACCACCTATACAAGGCCCCACTTGCAGATCCCGAAACTATATCCCAGGGGCCTAAGGCAGTAGCCTCGACCTCAGCAAAAAACCCTATTCCTTCTGAAAGGGAATCCAGGGCCTTAGAGATGGGGGAAAAAAGTTTACACCTCTGCTACTCTCTCAGCTAGAGCTTTAAACTCTCAGTTTCATATGATCCAATACCAAGAGTTTATGCTTGATCAGTTAACTAAAAAACTGTCCTCTGATGAATCCTTAGATAAGAAATATGTATTAGAAATGGTGAATAACATCCAACAGGTTTGTAACCATTCCTTAAAATGTGGCTATGATGCACTGGAGGCTTCATTTAGATCAGCCATGACTGGCACAGTGATAAGAAGGCATGCATGGTTGAAAGAACAGGTCTTACCGGATCATGTTAAAGCAAAGCTGTTAGATGCTCCTATGGATAAGGCCAGTCTATTTGGTACACCTGCCCAGCAAGTAATGAAGAAAATGGAAGAAAAGGCAAAATCTGTACAAACAGTTAAAGATTTCTTACAGGTTCAGCCACCAAGGTTTAGCAGGAACTGGCCTGCCAAAAATTGGTCCTTTCCAGACTCCACAAAATCCCAAAGGGGCAGGAATAGACGCTCTAGAGGCAGAAATCAATCCAGAGGAGGTGCCTACAGAGGACGACAGTGGCAAGGCAATAACCGAGGCACAGACACAACCACTGCCACTGCAACAGGACAATCACAGTGACTTGGCTCTGACACCGCCTACCAGGGAGCAAATAGCAGCACCTTTAGGCGGAAAGTTAGCCTTATTTTCGAAAAATTGGCACTATATCACAAAAGACAAGCGGATTTTGCAAACCATAGACCAAGGCTACCGGTTCCACTTCCACACCTTACCAGTAAAAAGAGGAATGCCAAACCTACCTCCAAATCAAAAAATAGAAGCTCTACAGCAGATAGCGAAATTAACAAGGATGAGAGCTGTGGAAAGAGTGCGAATAACAGAACAGGGCAAAGGATTCTACTCCAGACTCTTCCTAGTACCAAGAAAAGAGAAAAGTTGGAGACCTATTCTCGACCTGTCCGTCTTAAACACATACATCATTGTCCCAAAATTCAAAATGCTGACCCTACAGCAACTTCTTCCCATGCTGGGCAAGGAGTGTTGGCTGCACTCTAGATCTCAAGGAGGCATACCTGCACGTCCCCATTCGACCAAATTGCAGAAGATACCTCAGATTTCTTGCAGGATCAGAGCATTATCAATTCTCAGCATTGCCCTTTGGCTTATCTGCTGCGCCCAGAGTATTCACAAAATGCCTGGCATCAGTAATTGCTCACTGCAGACTACAGGGAATCCAAATTTATCCATACCTGGACGACTGCCTGTTACAAGCGGACAACAAAAGCAAGCTGACAACAGATTTACAAAGGGTCATTTACTTGCTACAAGCCCTGGGATACACAGTCAATTTACAAAAGTCAAGGCTGATACCATCCCAAACAAGAACATTCTTGGGCGCGGAATTGGACACAGTAAAACAAATGGCATTCCTAACTGCAGAAAAACAAAAGAACTCCCTCTTTACTTCTTGGCATTAACAAAGCAGAACAAACTAACAGCAAGAAAAGTTCTGCAGGCCTTGGGCTTCATGGCATCATGCATAATCTTGGTCCCACATGCCAGACTGCACATGAGAAAGCTACAGTGGTACCTAAAGAATTTATGGTCTCAGCACAGGCACAGCTTAGAAACAGAAATCCCACTAATCCCATGCCTAAAATAGGAGTTCCTATGGTGGGCTCAAGCATGCCAGTCAAACCCAGGCTTACCCTTCCACAACTTTCGAACAAGCCAAACCATCACAACGGACGCCTCAGACCTAGGATGGGGGGCGCACATGCTGGACAAATGCATACAAGGATTGTGGACTCAAGACCAGCTGCACCTGCACATAAACCAAAAAGAAATGCTGGCAGTAAAACTGGCAATCCAAAAATTCAGACCATTCCTCAAAGAAGGCCATTTGATGATAAGGACAGACAACACCACAGTCATGTGGTACATCAACAAACAGGGAGGCACTCATTCATACCCCTATGCAGAATGACTTTGGACCTTTGGAATCTGGCTCTCAGCTACAACATCCAGTTACAGGCAATATTTGTGCCGGAAAAGAACACCCTAGCAGACATGTTAAGCAGAACCACCTCGGATGCTCACGAATGGATGCTACACCCGGACATCTTCAAGGCCATCACAAAGAAATGGGGAATGCCACAAATAGATCTATTCGCATCCCCACTCAATCACCAGCTCAAAAATTCTGCACAAGGACATTCCACCCACTTGCATGGAAGGTGGACTCTCTATCCTTCAGCTGGAAAGGCCTGACAGCATATGCATTTCCACCTCTTCCTTGATGCACAAGGTACTACTGAAAATCAAAGAGGAACGTCCAAGGATAATCCTGATAGCTCGAATTGGCCAAGACAACACTGGTACCCATTGCTGAGGAGCATGTCTCGAGAGAATGTGGTCAATACCCTGATGCCTTTGATGTTAACTCAGAACAACTACAACATCATGCATCCAAACCTAAAAACCTTGCAACTGACTGCCTGGAACATCACATAGCAGCAACTAACCCAGACCTTTCCCAAAGGGTTAAAGACATTATCCTTGAAGCCCGCAGACCTTCAACAAGAAGGAACTATGCAGGAAAATGGAAAAGGTTTGTCATTTGGAGTACTGAAAGAGGAAAGATGTGTCGAACATAGATATTGCTAACATTCTGGAGTACTTGGCAGAGCTTCTACATACAGGCCTGTCCTATTCCTCCATCAAGATACATGCATCAGCTATTTCAGCAGAATACAGCTTGATCCACCTGTCTTTTCATCCTCTACTCAGGCAGTTCCTCAGAGGGATCAAGAATGTAAAACCTCCTAGGAAACCACCATTACCAGCATGGGACTTGAACTTTGTGCTAGAAAGGTTGACACTCCCTCCGTTTGAACCAGCAGCAACAGCAGATCTGCAACACCTGTCATGGAAAACTGCTTTCCTACTGGCAATTACCTCAGCAAGGAGGGTTTCGGAACTACAGGCCTTAATGGCAGTGCAACCCTTCCTAATCTTCCATCAAGATAGGGTGTCCATGAGAACTAATCCTACATTTATGCCTAAGTTGGTATCCAGAGTGTCTTTAAACCAGGCAATCCACCTACCTACCTTCTTTCCCAATCCACAGAACAGGGGGGAAAGACTGCTGCATACCTTCGATGTACATAGGCAGTTACGCTACTACCTGGACAGAACCAAAAGTAACAGAAAACTGACCAGCTTTTAGTAGCCTATGCAACAGGAAGGGAAGGAAAAGCAATTTCCAAACAGACAATCTCCAAATGGATAGGAAATTGCATAAGATTCTGTTACTCCTACCATGGAAAACCAATTCCACAGAACACAAGACCTCATTCTACAAGGGCTACAGCCACTACCACAGCTTTCTTACGAGGAGTGGCAACCAAGGACATTATTGAGGCGGCTACTTGGACCTCCATGCATACATTTGCCAAGCATTATAATTTACCTCTATACTCTAGATCCCGAGCAGGGTTTGCCACTGCTGTACTGCAAGGGATCCTAACTACACCATAATTTTTCTTCCTCCACCCCTAGTTTGGCTATGGTATTCTACCCATTTGTTATGACTGCAGATGCATCCATGAAGGACATAGTACAGTTTTGTACCTACCATAAATGTAGATGTCCGAACTGGATAGCATCTGCAGTCAGGATTACCCACCCTCCTTCCCCTCTGTGGTACTCCTAGGGTATTTACCCTCCTAATAGCTAGCTGGGGGGAGTCTCTTATGGTGTATTTGTTTGTATATATGTACATACATGCTTATTTTTTGTGTTTGCCTTCTACTTTTTTGGAAACATTGGCATTTATCCAAAATTTAGCCTTCCAAGAGGGCAACTGGCATCTGGGGCAAGAAACACTGAGGAAAATGGCATCGGCTGATGCCTTTATACCCGAAGACCAGCAGAGATGACGTCGGGTGAAGTGCGACATCAGCCGAACCCAGACTTTGGAATCCGGCCGACCGAAGGGCTGCCTGACGACAGGACAACCCATTTGTTATGACTGCAGATGCTATCCAGTTCGGACATCTACATTTATGGTAGGTACAAAACTGTACTTTCTAATGATATTAACCCAGATTTTACATGAAGGTACAGCAATGGACATTAGTAGTACAGTGGTCTCAATCCATTCATTCTCTACATCCGAAAATTCAAATTATGCAAGTCAGCAAGAAACGTATTGCTTGGCGGATAATGTACCCAACTGTGACTGAGGGCCATCCTTTCCAGACAGATTCTTCAGTTGTAGCAGTAACTACACATACATCCTTTCTAGTGTGGGGTGGTTGGGGGGGTGCATTTTAAAGGGAGAATGGTTCAGAATACATGGTAGTCATTAGAGGCCAACCTTCACATCATTGTTTTGTTGTTGAGGGTGGTGGTCCTAGCATTGCAGTCATTTCAGGACCTCCTCCATAGGGTGTGATCTCCATATAGATGGACATGACTGTGGTATGAGTACATCAACAAATGGGGAGGAATCTGATATTATTCTCTGTGTCTAGAGGCCATGAGAGTTTGGCAGTGGACAATGTTTTTAAAATGTTTTCTAATAGCAGTGGAAATCCCAGGGTCCTCCAGGGGTACTAGCTGGTAAATTGAGCACAACAATATTAATTCCTCACGAGTGGTCCCTTAATCCTACAGTGACACAGAATTTTCAGTCGCTGGGACCAACATTGCTGAGACCTCTTTGCCTCCTATCTGAACAAGCCCAGCAGGTTGCTTTTCCTCATCTTCCCCCCCCCCCAGGGAGAGTCAGAGGGATGCTGTAGCCCACAATTGATCTGCAGGTCTTGTGTATGGTTTGCCCCTTGAACTGAGGAACAAATTCATACACAAAGCAAGTCAGTGCAAGGTCAGAGTAATCCTCATTGCACTGTTTTGACCCCAACAGATATGGTTTCTTATGGCCTCTTCTGGTACATCCCCCATGAATGTTGGATCAATATATCCAGATTTGCTAACTTGCCCATCTGGATTTCCTTCTCCGCATCAGAAGTCCTTGAAATTAACCACATGGTTCCTCTAATTTTAACTATAGCTAAAGATGCCAGGCTTGCATCTATTACGGTACAGTTGGCTGCTATATCCAGTTTCCAGTTGGACTCAATGACACATCAGTAGCATCCCTAAAAATCTCAAAAGCCTTCCTCAAAGGTACATTTTTTCCAAGACTTCCCATTATAGACCCAGCTCCTCCATGAGACATTACTGTCATGTTAAAAGCTTTAACCTTGTCTCCTTTTAAACCTACTTCCACGACGTGACTTCAGCTAGATGCATTTCGGAACTACAAGTTCTTTCTTCTAAGCCCCCTTTTCTGTTTTTTTTCACAAGGTTAGAGTTTGTCAGAACTAATGCATCTTTTATCCCGATGGTGACGTCTGAGGCTCATGTAAACCAAACTATACATCTTCCTGTTTTCTTTCTAGAGTATTCAAATAAAGGAATATTTGGTTCACATGGTAGATGTTCATAGACTTCTCAGATTCTGTAGTCACAGGACAAAAGATTTAAGAAAGAATGACCATTTGTTCATTTCCTTTGTCAAACCAATGCTGGGAAAGTCTGTTTCTAAAGTAACCGTATCCAGACAGTTTCTGTTTGTATTTCATTTGCGTATCATAGGAAGATTTTACTTCTTCCTCATCCAAAAGCACATTAAACCAAAGCAGTTTCTACTTCGGCAGCCTTCAGCAGGTTATCCATTGATGACATCTGTGCAGCGGCCACTTGGTCAAAAGTGCACACCTTTGTGTTTCACTATGGCTGGATACACTATCTTGATCATGCTTCCCTTTTGGATCCACCATACTCAGGAATGTCCTTCCTTGATACTACCAAGTTTGACAGCTTGGGAGTTCTGTTCCATATGTTTTAGTGGAAAAAATAGACAACATTGGATATGAAACTTGTATACTTGCCATAGTGGTAGAGCCATGTTTTCTGATTTTTGTCCACTTCAAACTTCCATCTTTCCTTCCCCTTCCAAATTGTCACCTATGGCTTCAAGATTGAGTGGATGATGTTCCCTGTCTAGGCACAGTCACACTGGACTGTAATTATTTTTCATAAAACAGTTAACATCACCGAGGTTATAGTCATTATCTTGGAGTGTTTTTTCCTTGGGTAGTTTAATATATTTTCAGACTAGTGAGGCAAACTTGATCTGAGGGTTTGTGATACAGCCCTAGAGAGTTATGGGTAGGGGAGGAGTCAGAGGCCTGGTTCCGAGAAGCTTCGCCATAGGCTCTGAGGTCTTACATGTTGGATCCGACAACCCATAGGGTTGAAGCAGGTGAAAGTCTGACAACATGCGTCTAACATTATACTAAGTACATAACTTTAGTATTTCTTCAGATTGGAGTGTAAGGGTTACTTTGGGCGGCCACGGTGGTGCAGTGGTTAGCATTGCTGCCTCACAGCAAGAGGTTCTCCGGTTCGATCCTCGGTTGGAGTGCCTTCTGTGCGGTCTGCATGTCCTCCCTCTGGTCGCATGGGTTTCCTCCAGGTGCTCTGGTTTCCTTCCACATCCCAAAGACATGCTGCAGGTGGATTGGACACTCTAAATTGGCCCTAGGTGTGAGTGTGTGCCTTCTGTGGAAAGTTGGGCACCGGGCTGGCAACTCGACACTGTAAAACTCCACTGCCAATCATGAGCGGACAAGGTGATCCACTGTGGCGACCCCTAACCGGGAAAAGCCGAAAGAAGGAGTGTAAGGGTTACTTTGATGCCTAGAAAAGGGTATAAAGATCTTGTGGTTGTCTCAACAAAAATGCATAGCCATTTCTCTGGTGATTTGAAGCTGTAGAGGATGAACTCACCAGTACATGTTTGAAGACCGTCTCTCAATCCTCTACTTCCAGGAAGCACAACCATTTTTAGATGGTTGTGTATTCCTCTTCAGCAACCATACTCTTGTACGGGTACTTGTCCATCTGTGGTGTTAGTGGATTCCAACATGTACTCTTACAGGACTACAACCAAATATTCCTTTTACAGTGACTGAGAAATTTAAGTATTTTATTACTTTGGGAAGAAAGTCTACACCTCCATCACACTGGCCTACAGGGCTGTGAAATGCCAAACCTGTATGTTGACATTTGGGGATGTCCTTCAAGGATGCATCTGCAGTCATCACATATGGGTTGTCCTGCCTCAGGCAGCCCTTCGGTCGGCCGGATTCCAAAGTCTGGGTCTGGCCTCTGCTGATGTCGCACTTTCCCCGACGTCAGAGCGTCTGGGGTATAAAAGCATCAGCCGACGCCATCTTCCCCAGTCTTTCTTGCCACGTGGTGCCCGAAGCAGAAGCAGTTTGCAAGTGCCGGTCGGCCAGCTCCTGTGATTTAGCTACCGAAGACTTCGAAAAAGCTAAGTACCCCGTTGGGGACTCTTTCTTGCCTCAGCCGATGTCAGATAAAGTTAATAATTGTTTAACTTGTGGGAAACAAATACCTCATAAGGATTTCCACTCTTACTGCCTCCTTTGCCTAGGCCCAGACCACGACGTCTCGGCCTGTTCAGCCTGTGCTTCCTTCAACCGACGAACTCTTAGACGTCAGTCGGAGTTTGCAGAGGAATTCTTTGGGGCTAGTTTTGCTTACAAGATGCCGTCGAAGACTCCGACTTCGCATTTAGTTAAAAAACGGAAGGACAAGGACCGACACGCGGGCCGTGCTTTCGGCTGAAACCACGGTCAGGCCTACCGCGAGTGTCTCGGTCTCGGCTGAAACAGAGTCCTTGGTACTTCCTATTACCGAAACCGCACAACCGACTACCTCGGCCCCGGAGGCCCCGGCCGAGTCGGTTATTGAATTACCTACTGAAACCGGTGTCCAGGAACCTTCCGACACCATTCCTTTAGACAAGTCTACTCCTGCACGTGGTGCAGCCAGACCCCCTGCATCCATGTCCATTAAGGCTTTTTCTAGGGCTAAAGCTGCTAAACTTACTAAAGCTTTGCCTCCCAAGGTTTCCTCTCAGAGACCTTCTACTGGCTCACAGATTCTTAGCCTAGCAGAGGATCTTATCTCATTAATTAGAGGTTCTCAACCTCATCCGGACAGGGGCTCTCAACCACCTCCAGACAAAAGGCCCAGGGTTGAGCCCTCTGACCCCCACTCCTCAGATGAGTCCACTGATGGCTCTGCTCTCAGACCCCCAGGAGGAGGCTTATTCGGCCTACGAGGATTCTGATGCTGAAGAATCTATTCCCTCGGCCTCCCCTCCTGAAGAGTTTTCCTTTGGAGAGACACTACACTATGAGAGAACATTTTCAATGGCAGGGTCAGGAATTCTCTGATTCTAGAAAGAGATTAAGGACCTTTTTACATTTACCTCAGCATAGGCCTTTAGCTATACCTCCTGTTTTGAATGTTATTGATGATGTGTACTCTGATGCTAGTACAGCCCCTGACTCTCTCCCTCCGGCTCCTGCCAAACCTGATAGGTACTACAGGGTCCCAGATTCACATCTACACCTGTACAAGGCCCACTCCGCTGATCCAGAAACTATTTCCCAGGGCCCAAAAGGGGTTGCAGCTGCCACTGCTAAAAATCCTTTACCCTCTGAAAGGGAGTCCAGAGCTTTAGAGAGATGGGGTAAGAAAGTGTATACTTCTGCAACTCTTTCCATGAGGGCATTAAATTGTCAGTTTCATATGATACAGTACCAAGAGTATTTGTTAGATGAATTGCATAAGAAACTGTCCTCTTCTGAACCACTTGATCGCAAATCCCTTCAGGATCTGGTGCATAACTCCCAGCAGGTTAGTAACCATTTCTTGCAGTGTGGTTATGATGCATTGGAAGCTTCATGTAGGTCAGCTATGACAGGTGCAGTTATACGAAGGCATGCCTGGCTGAAGGAACAATCTTTACCAGACCTTGTTAAAGCTAAGCTTTTGGATGCTCCTATGGAAAAGCAAAAATTATTTGGTTCCATGGCTCAAGAGGTCTTAAAGAAATTTGAAGAAAAGGCAAAATCTGTGCAAACAAACAAAGAGTTTCTGCAAGTCCAACCACCGAGATTCAGCAGAAATTGGCCTACTAAGAATTGGTCCTTTCCGGACTCAGATCTCAGAGAGGCAGGAATAGGCGTGCCAGAGGTAGAGGGCAAGCTAGAGGCTCCTACAGAGGCCGTCAGTGGCAGCCTCCCAGCCACAGAAGCAGTGCAGGAACCACAACTGCTACACCAGGACAGACTCAATGACTTTATTTTGACTCCGCCGACCAGGGCTCAATTAGAAGCACCTTTGGGCGGAAAGCTTTCTTTATTCTCAAAAAATTGGCACAGCATTACAAGGACACATTGACACTGCAAATAGACAAAGGATACAGGTTCCATTTCCACACATTGCCAAAAAGAAAAGGAATGCCAGTCCTGCCACCAAATCAGAGGGCAGAGGCTTTGAAGCAAATTACCAAATTAATACAAATGAAAGCCATAGAAAAGGTACCTCTTTCAGAACAAGGCCAAGGATTTTACTCCAGATTATTCCTTGTTCCAAGAAAAGAAAATCAATGGAGGCCTATTCTCGACTTGTCCGCACTGAATACTTAACCTCATTGTGCCAAAATTCAAAATGCTGACTCTACAGCAACTCCTTCCCATGCTGGGCAAGGGGTCTTGGCTGGTGATTCTAGACCTCAAGGAGGCATACCTGCATGTCCCTATTCGACAAAGTTGCAGAAGACACCTCAGATTTCTTGCAGGGTCAGAGCATTATCAATTCTCAGCATTGCCCTTTGGCTTATCTACTGCACCCAGAGTATTCACGAAATGCCTGGCATCTAATTGCACACTGCAGACTTCAGGGGATTCAAATCTACCCATATCTGGACGACTGCCTTATACAAGCGGACAACAAGCAAATTTTGTTAAAGGACTTGGACTATGCCATCCACCTACTGCAGGCCTTGGGATATACAGTCAACATCCAAAAATCAAGACTTGTTCCATCCCATAGAATAACCTTTCTGGGTGCGGATCTAGACACAACCACCCAAATGGCCTTTCTCACAGAAGAAAAGCAAAAACAATTACCGGACTACTACAAGAATCTGACAAGACAAACTCAGCTGACTGCAAGGAAAATCCTGCAGGCCCTGGCTTACATGGCATCTTGCATTCTTCTGATTCCGCAAGCAAGGCTGCATATGAGAAAATTACAATGGTACCTAAGGAGTGTATGGACTCAGCACAGTCACAGCTTAGAAACTTTGATCCCACTCATTCCATGCCTTCAAAAGGAATTTCTGTGGTGGGCTCAAGCCTGCCAGTCGAACAGCGGGTTGCCCTTCAGCAAACCAAGAGCCAAGCAAACCATCACCACGGACGCTTCAGACCAAGGTTGGGGAGCACACATGGAGGGCAGATGTATCCAAGGGCTATGGTCACAAAGAGAGCTGCGCATGCACATAAACCAAAAGGAAATGCTGACAGTGATACACGCAATCGAGGCCTTCAAACCTTTCCTTCATCAAGGCCACCTGCTCATAAGGACAGACAACACCACAGTTATGTGGTACATAAACAAGCAAGGAGGCACCCATTCCTACCCTCTATGCAGACTGGCAATGAATCTATGGGAACTTTCCTTGAAACTCAATATACAGCTGCAGTCCCAGTTCGTGCCAGGGAAAGACAATATACTGGCAGACAGCTTAAGCAGAACTACCATTGATGCACACGAACGGATGCTGCACCCAGACATCTTCTTACTCATAACACAATCATGGGGAAGGCTGGAAATAGATCTGTTCGCTTCCCCCACAATCATCAACTGAAGACATTCTGCTCCAGGACATACCACCCACAAGCATGGAAAGTGGACGCTCTCTCTTTCAGCTGGAAAGCTCTAACAGTTTATGCTTTCCCACCTCTCCCATTAATGACCAGGGTTTTACTGAAGATCAGGGCAGAGCAGCCCAGAGTGATTCTGATAGCTCCAAGCTGGCCAAGGCAGCACTGGTACCCACTGTTAAAGAGCATGTCACAGACAAAACCGTGGCCTCTCCCCCTATGGCCACTTCTACTGATGCAGCACAATTTCAATAGACTGCATTCCAACCTGAAAACCTTGCAGCTAACTGCCTGGAGGATACCATGACTCCTCAGGATAACCTATTCCAGAGAGTGAAGGATATTATTATGGAAGCTCGCCGGCCTTCCACAAGGAAGGCATATTCAGCAAAATGGAAAAGATTTCACACTTGGAACACAACAAAAGACCTAGATGTGACAGTGATGAACATGGCACATATACTGGAATATTTGGCAGAATTGTTCCACAATGGCCTGTCTTTTCCATTAAGATACATGCCTCAGCAATTTCAGCAGAATACAATGTTAATCCACCTGTCTTCTCGCATCCTCTCCTAAGACAGTTTCTAAGAGGAATCAAAAACATCAATCCTCCAAGGAAACCACCTCTACCTACTTGGGACCTTAACTTTGTGTTGGAAAAACTAACACTTCCTCCCTTTGAACCAGCAGCATTGGCGGATCTACAGTTTCTGTCTTGGAAAACTGCATTCCTTCTGGCCATAACCTCAGCAAGAAGAGTATCTGAGTTACAAGCTTTAATGGCAGTGCAGCCATTTCTTATCTTTCATCAAGACAGAGTTTCTTTGAGAACCAATCCTACATTTATGCCAAAGGTGGTATCCAGGGTATCCTTGAACCAAGCATTTCACTTGCCTACATTCTTCCCAAAACTACAAAATAAAGGGGAGAAACTTCTGCACACCCTGGACATACACAGACAATTGCGCTACTACTTGGACAGAACTAAGAGTTACAGAAAGACTGACCAGTTGTTTGTAGCATATGCTGCTGGGGCACAAGGAAAAGCAATTTCCAAACAGACAATTTCAAAATGGATAGGAAATTGCATTCGTTTTTGTTACTCCTTTCATGGAAAAACTGTGCCAGCAAACATTAGACCTCATTCCACGAGAGCCACAGCCACCACCACAGCCTTCCTAAGAGGGGTGGCTACCAAGGACATTTTAGAAGCTGCTACATGGAGCTCCGTGCATACATTTGCCAAGCATTACAATTTACCTTTATACTCCAGATACAGAGCAGGTTTTGCTATGGCAGTCCTGCAGGGTATATTAACTTACACCATCCTTTACTTAGTACCTCCACCCCCAGATTGGCTATGGTATTCTACCCATATGTGATGACTGCAGATGCATCCTTGAAGGACATAGTACATAAATGTAGATGTCCGATAGGTATGCATCTGCAGTCAGGTTTACCCTCCCTCCTTCCCCTCTGTGGTACTCCTAGGGTGCTTACCCCTCTATTAGCTAGCTGGGGGATCTATTATGGTGTATTTGTTTGTATGTATATATATATATATATTTATATATATATATATATATATATATATATTTGCAAATGTTTGGAATTTTATTGCATTTTTCCAAATTTAGCCTTCCTAGAGGGCACCTGGCATCTGGGGCAAGAAAAACTGAGGAAGATGGCATCGGCTGATGCTTTTATACCCCAGACGCTCTGACGTCGGGCAAAGTGCGACATCAGCCGAGGCCAGACCCAGACTTTGGAATCCGGCCGACCGAAGGGCTGCCTGAGGTAGGACAACCCATATGTGATGACTGCAGATGTATACCTATCGGACATCTACATTTATGGTAGGTACAAAACTGTACTTTCTGCTGTCCAAACCAAATAAAGGGCAAGGCTGATGAGATAGAAGACAGAGCCCTGAGAAATACTTACCTGTAGTCTCATCTCCCAAGTTAGCAGTCACTCTTTATCAAGTGCAGCCGTGATATAGTGGAGCCGGGTACACGGTGATAGCAGTTTGGGTCCCCTACTTAGAGAGGCTTATCATTCAGTCTATTCTCAGACATTCACCACAGACTTCTCAGATGTAGCCTTATGGAGTCTACTTGGAAAATCTCGAGTATCCAGGAGACTTCGGAGAAAAGTGAGAGAAAAAACACAGAAGGGATGGTGGTAGTAATTTTAGCCATAAATCTTAAAACATAATTGACGGCCCTTTCTATTTTGTATTCTGAGACAATACCACAGTAATGTAGAACATCAGCAAGTAGAGGGAACGGACTCCCATACCATGGTGAAGCTGTCTTTGAAGCCATCATATTTGGCCTGGGAGTCGAGCATAACTCAAGGTAACTTGTATGCATTCTCAGCTTAGCATTCTGGCAGTCCCCAACAGATTTTAAAGAGGAGATTTCTACATTAGGCCCATAGCTGAGACGTGGTAGAAATTAACCATTTTGTTTTTCCATAAAACAAATAGCACAGATGTTTTAATGCCAGGACTCTAACCACATAAGCCTGGGCAACAGATGACTTCTCAGTAAACTGGTCAGGTGTCTTAAATTTTTCCTCCAGTCCCCCTTCTTTGCGTTGGTACAGAAGATAAAGGAAAATGGGTTAAAAGTGCAATTCGCTGATTCCTTTTAGCCAAGACAGCAGTGCTCCCCCCCCCCACCCCAAACTGAGTGTAGTCAGGGTAAAGGTTGTGCTTGCCTCATATGTATGTCAAAAATTTAAAACAAGGGATCAGTATTGCACCCCATTTTGAGGATGCTCTTGAGTTTCACAGCTTGGGTAATCTAGCTCTAAATCCCCTTTATGTATATTTTCTGCACCCCCAATTGTCAGGATGTTGGTGGTATAAGGGGTGTTTGGCTGATTCAGTCTTCAGTTCTTTCTTGCTACAGTTTGAACACCTTGTTTTCGACTTCAGTGTTAATCATTTGGGTCAGCCTGAAGCTAGAGGCTTGTATGCTGTTGGGGAAATGTATTGATTCACTGTTGTGGTGATGGATGCAAATTCCACACAGATATTTTCAGTTTTCTTTTTTTTTTTTTCTTTTTTTTTTGCCTGGGTCAGGGGTATGATTTGCCCATCTGTCCCCAGTGTGTTTAGTTAAACTCTAACTTTCAAGCATGGGGTCAAGTCATTCCAAGTTAATAATTGCCACAGAAATTGTGTGGTTGGCCTAGCCAGACAATGGCATCTGCTGATCTGCCTTCAGCTCTACTTAGGAAAAAGCAGTACCATAGAGAGAAGATTTTTTGGGAGGCCAACTACACATATGTTTTATAGCCACCCGCTCGAAGTTGCCAGTACTGGCAAAGTAGATGTTATTTTTGTTTTCACTGTTGCAGTCATCACATTTGGGTCATCCCTGCCAGGGTAGCCCTCGGCCGTCCCGAATACCAGAGACTTGGTATTTCTGCATCGGTTGCTGACGTTTGAGGACTGACATCAGGTTGTCAGGAGTATAAAGTAAGGCAGCCAACGCCATTACATCAGTCCTGCTTGCCGTTGAGCCTAAAGCTGAAGCAGTTCGCATGAGTGCCAGTCGGCCGCTACCTGAGTTTAATCTACCAAATTGAAGTTGAAGTCTTTTAAAGCTAAGTACCCCACTGGGAATCCCTTTTTCTTGCACTAACCGATGTCAGAAAAAGTTAATAAATGTCTCGCCTGTAGAAATCAAATACCACACAGAGACTTCCACTCTTACTGCGTCACTTGTTTAGGCCCAGACCACGATGTCCCTCGTTGTCGCTTCAATGCTTTGTTCAACGCCAGAACTATCCTTCGTCGAGCCCTTATTGTAGCCAGATATTGTTGCTTACAGTTCTCTAATTCTGATATGGCTTTGGTAAGCCATCAGACAGCAGATCTTCTGAAAAAACGGAAAGATAAAGACGGAGACCGCACAGGTACAAACCTACTGACGACACTTCCGTTAAGCTAGTCATCAGTTCTCCAGTAATCAGTGAGGAGCTTTTGCAGTCCTTATGTTCGCTTCAGCAGATTCGCAGGCTGCTGCTGAACCTTTCGGGGTCTGGTATGCCGCAAAACTCTTCTTCGACTAAGGATCCTGCGGTCGTCTCTACCTTGGATGGGTCCAGAGCCGTTGAGCAGGCACAGGCTTCCGAGGAAGTCCTTTGCACTATCGAATCTCAGCACAGACGTCTTCTTTTGCGACTACCATTCTTTCAAAAATAGTTTCTTAGGCCCAGGGTTCGAACTACACCCAAGAAACCGACAACCCACTCTCAGGCACCTACTACCTTGCGTCAGTGTCAAATGCTTAAAATGGCGAAAGACCTTATGCTGATCAGGGGAAGCCAAGCTACCCCCTCCAAATGGAAAAGAGATTTGTCCCCTGTAGTTTTATTTAAACGAGAGTCAGATGACTCTGATGCATCTGACTATGAAGATCTGCAACCCCTTTCCACTTAAGAGGATTCTGATGCAGAGGACTCCATTCCTTTAGCCTATCCCCAAAGGATTTTTCCTTTGGAGAAACCCTCCTTACTTTAAGGGAACATTTCCAATGGGGGAGAGTCAGGACTACCCTCAGTCAAAAAAGCGACTCTGGGAATTCCTAGATCTTCCACAGCACAGATCCTTGGCCACCCCCCCCAATCCTGGATGTTGTGGAAGATGTTTTCCTCTAATCCAGCTTGACTCCTGACGCCCTACCTCCTGCTCCCAGAAAACGAGACAGGTACTATAATGTCCCCGACACTTCTTAAAACTCCAACAGCTGACCCTGAAGTCATTTCTCAAGGGCCAAATGGAATTAAAGCAACCTCTGCTAAGAATCCCACCCCTTCAGACAGGGATTCCCGAGCTTTGGACAGATGGGGTAAAAAAAAGTATACACCTCAGCCACTGTTGCCATCAGGGCACTAAATTGTCAGTTCCATATGCTGAAATTTCAGCAACATACCTAGGAACTCCTTAAAGAAAAAAAATGTCTTCCTTTCCTGCTTGGGCAGAATATCAAGATTTACAAGACTTAATGCATTCTGAAGTCAAGTAGCTAAACACACTGCACTGTGGTTTTGACGCCCTAGAAGCCTCTTGCAGGGCAGCAGTCACTGGATCTGTAATTAGAAAACATGCATGGCTTAAACAGTCCCTGACAGACCATGTCAAATCCAAATTGTTGGATGCCCCCTTGCACGAAGATGATCTATTCGGTACTAAGGCAGAAGAG
Source organism: Protopterus annectens (assembly GCF_019279795.1). Classification (NCBI taxonomy): domain Eukaryota; kingdom Metazoa; phylum Chordata; order Ceratodontiformes; family Protopteridae; genus Protopterus; species Protopterus annectens. The sequence goes on along the minus strand of NC_056747.1, from coordinate 669,491,808 downwards.
GTCTTAAAAAATATAGAAGAAAAAGCAAAATCTATGCAAACAGTTGAGGATTTCTTACAGGTTCAGCCCCCTAGGTTCAGCAGGCATTGTTCCTCAAAGCACTGGTCCTTTCCTGCTCTGAGTAAACCGTCCCAGCCCATGCTCAGAGGAAACAGAACCTCCCAGACAGCAGCCCCAGGGAATGCAGAGATCTAAGCAGTGGACTACCTCCACTTCAAATCCAGGGAGTTCTAAGCCACCCCCTTATGGTAAGAATTCACAATGACTCACCTCCTCCACCCCTACCCTCTGCCCACCTTCACTTACCCATAGGAGGAAAACTCTCTTTTCACTCAAAACACCTAGGCCAACATTACCAAGGACCAATGGGTTCTGAACATTGTGTCTCAGGGATACAAACTTTCCTTCCACATCCTTCCAACCCCAGAAGGGTTCCCAGTTCTAAAACCAAATCAGTGGGCAGAGGCTCAAAAGCAAATCCTTTTCCTGCTCTATATGAGGGCAGTAGAGCATGTTCCTGCCGAACAGATAGGCCAAGGCTTTTACTCCAGGCTTTTTCTGGTGCCCAGAAAAGAAGGCACATGGCGCCCCATCCTCGATTTATCCATTCTAAACAACTTCCTGGTGATTCCAAAATTCAAAATGCTACCGTCCAGCAGCTGCTACCCATGCTCTCGAAAGACGCTTCCCTGGCCTCCCTAGATCTAAGAGGCCTACCTCCACATTCCTATCAGGGAACCATGCAAGAAATATCTCCACTTCAGGGCAGGGACTTGACACTAGTTCTCTGTGCTTCCATTTGGCTTATCTACTGCTCCCAGAGTTTTCACAAATGGTCTGGCTTCGGCCATTGCCTTTTGCAGTCAAACGTCTTCATCTGTCCATCCCCCTAACAAGGAGTCCAGGACAGATATGGGAAGCGGATGTTCTCTTCAGTGACTTTTTCCATGAGGTCTCTGCATTATTTGTGCCACTTTACTCGTCTTCAAAGGGATCTCCTTAAAGAGCTTGGAGATGCCATTCAAGATCCATCAGCTGAGGGGGCCCAGACTAAAGCAGCCTCCCAGCTGGCGACTCTTAATTCAGTGGTAAACTCCTCCATGAGGCTTATTTTGTATGCAGCCGATGGTGCGAGTAGAGCCGCAGGCACAAGCATTGCCCTAAGGAGACCTGCTTTGATGCGGCTATGTAACTTTGCGGAACCTTTCAGAGCGTCTTTCACTAACACCCCGTTTGATAGTTCCTCTCTTTGTGGATCACAGATGAAAGTCACTCTTACCAGGTGTGAGCAGGAAGGCAAGTAGGAGTCCATTTTTTCACTCCTTCCAAACCATATCCCAAGGGTCAGAAGAGTGGAAAGATGTGGTTCTTGAAATCCCCGGGATCCTTGCCGGACACACATGGTGAGTTCCCATCCAGGGGCAGAGGAGGGAACAATAATAGACGCCACCCTCGTGGCAGAGGAGGTCCGCAAAATCAGGGCAGCAGAGAATCCTTCTCTGAGAAGCCCTTTCAGCATCCCTGAAGGGTTGCCCGGCTGCCCACCTCTGGAGGCAGTCGGGGGAAGATTATCGCTGTACCCAAGAGCCTGGCAAGACATAACACAAGACACATGGGTACAGTCCATTATATCCAGAGGCTACAGAATTCCCGTTGTTCGCACCCCCTTAAGGTCAAACAAGTTCCTTCCAGACGTTCCACCCAATCTAAGGGACCAAGCAGTTCAAGAAGTCTCAAAACTGCTAAGAAAAAGGGCCATCCAGCAAGTCCCAGCAGACCAACAAGGATCCGGAATTTACTCAAGGTTCTTTTTGGTACCAAAAAAGACAGTGGACTGGAGACCCATTCTGGATCTCAGCAGACTGAAAAAGTCTGTACAAAGAACGAAGTTTCGGATGGTCACGCTACAGTCCATTTTACCCTTCCTGGGTCAGGACAGTTGGATGTGCTCTATAGAGCTTCAGGATGCGTACTACCACATCAAAATGGACGGATGCTTCAGAAGATTCCTTCGCTTCTGGCTGGGAGCCAGCCATCAGTTCAGAGCTCTGCCCTTTGGTCTCACCACAGCCCCCAGTGTGTTCACCAAATGTATGGCAGTAGTTACCGCTCACCTGAGACTGCAAGGATTCCAGGTGTTTCCATATCTAGACAACTGGCTCCTCACTGCTACTACCAGGCATCACCTTCTGCGAGCCAGAGACTACACTATCGAGACTTGCTCCAGGCTAAGTATCACAACAAATTTTGAAAAGTCTGCATTGTCGCCCTGTCAGTCTATCACCTTTATAGGTGCAAATTTAAATACCAAAGACATGTCAGCGAGCCTTCCACCAGACAGGGTATTAATGATTCGCCAACATGTGAAGATTTTATTAGCATACAAAAGAATTCAAGACAGGTTTGTCCTCCAAACTCTGGGTCTCATGGCAGCAGCGATCATACTAGTCCCTCTAGCTCATTTTCACATGAGGATTCTCCAGTGGCTTCTTTTCACCCAATGGTCCTTCCAGCAGCTTTCCATGTCTTACATGATTATGATCGCACAAGCATGCAAGAAGCACCTTGCATGGTGGATGGTCTCCACATCAGTGTCCCACGGCAGACCATTTGTACTCCCCCCTCCAGTTGCTACGGTGAACATGGACGCCTCCCTGATCGGGGGGGGGGCATTAACAGTCCAAGGTACCTGGCAACCTCACGAGTGCCATCTGCATATAAACGTCTTGGAGATGATGGTCGTGCTCTTAGCATTGCAAGCTCTTCAGAACTTTCTTCCTACTGGGACCATTGCAATTCAAACGGACAATATGTCAGTAGTATGGTACATCAACAAGCAAGGCGGAACCAGGTCCTACCCCCTATGTCGAGAAGCACTCAGACTCTGGCAGTGGGTGATCTCTTCCCAACGATTTCTGATCACAACGCACATCCCTGGGAGGTCCATCGTCATAGCAGACAGGCTGAGCAGAGCAGTTCTCATGCCTCACGAGTGGTCTCTGAATCAGGTAGTTGTGGACCAAATCTTCCACAAATGTGGCCAAACTTGCTGCGACCGTTTTGCAACTCCCTTCAACAGCAAGTGCAGCTATTTCTTCTCTCTCCTTCCACTTCCCGGACATTCCCCCAGAGACGCTCTAGTCCACGATTGGCTTTAGGGACTTCTTTATGCATTCCCTCCTTTTCCGCTAATACAGAAAGCTACCATATTGGGCTGCAAAATGATCCTCATTGCTCCTTACTGGCCTCGACAAATATGGTTCCCGTTCCTGCATCGCCATCTTCTCGAGCAGCCTTGGACTCTGGACCTAGTTCCAGACCTTCTGATTCATCAATCAGGCGGGCTGCACCAATCCCTACGATCTCTCCAACTCACTGCTTGATTGCTCCACTTCCAACTTTAGCCAGGTTTTCAGATATCTCCCCCTCTGTGCGTGAAATCATTTTGTCATTGCACAAGTCTACGACTAGAAAAACTTACGCTAGTAAGTGGAAACGTTTTTCTTCCTGGGCAGAGGCTAAGAGTATAGACCCCTTTTCAGCCCCTGTACACCACATTTTGGAATTTCTTGCGGGACTCTTCCATGCTGGGTCCGCTTCCGCTACAATAGAGTTCAGTTAGTTGCAATTTCAAATTTTCACACTGGCCTGTCTGAAAACAGTATCATGTCTCATAAGCTATGTAAAGCCTTTCTCAAAGGGACCACTCTGCTCAGTCCCCCAGTGAGAGATCCTCGACCACCGTGGGATCTAAATTTGATTTTAGCTTCTCTAATTTTGCCCCCTTTCGAACCTGCAGCTTCTTGCTCCTTGAAGTTCTTATCTTGGAAAACCCTTTTCCTGGTAGCTATTACTTCAGCCAGAAGAGTTTTGGAACTTCAGGCTCTTTCTAGCCATCGTCCGTACCTCTTGTTCCACAATAACAGGGTTGCTCTCAGGACTAATCCTTCCTTCCTTCCTTCCTTCCTAAGGTTTCTTCAGAGAATAACTTAAATCAGTCCATAGACCTCCCTGTGTTTTTTCCTAACCACTCCCAACAGGGCGGGAATATAAGTTGCACCAGTTAGATGTTCACAGACAACTACGCTTTTATTTACATAGAACTAAGGACATTAGAAAATCGGACCAACTTTTCCTGTCTTATGCTGTGGGTAAAGAAGGTCTTCCAGTCTCCAAAGTAACCTTATCCAGGTGGTTGACTTCTGTCATCACATTTATATATCAACTGAGGAATAAACAATTGACAGTCAAACCAAAAGGTCACTCCACCAGAGCATTAGCCACTTCGGAGTCATTTCAGGCTAGGTTGCCCATGGAATCTATTTGTGCTGTGGCTACGTGGGCCAACCCGCACATTTTCATTTCGCATTACAAGTTGGATGTGGTTTCTAGGAGCAGAGCTGATTTTGGTTCCACTGATGTTCTTCATCCCACATTGCTGCAGTCCTAACATGGGGTGGTCTGTCCCCCCAGGGCCCGAATACCAAAGTATTCAGGGCGTCAGGGTACAAATGCGCATGACCATATCCTCAGTCTTTTGCGCATGGGTCGATGCAGAAGCAGTTTTGGCAGGGCTTGGCTCTGAGATTTTTCGAAGTCGGAGTTTCAGACAATATTTTGTTTTTCTTGCCTCAGGGATGTCAGAAAAGTGAATAACTGTATTTCTTGTGGGAAACAGATACCTCATAGGGATTACCATACCTTGTGTATACCTTGCTTAGGGCCTGAGCACGACGTTGTTGGCTGTCCTTGTGCTAGATTTAATAAAGAGAAGATTAGATTGTGCCAGGTTAGTTTTTGGGAAGCGGTGTAATTATAAAATGCCGTCGGATGCTCAAGGACAAAGCCAGAGGTTCAGCCAGAAATTTCTTTGGAATCCCAGGAGACTTTATTACTACAAGATGTGACCTCTCAGGAGGTAGGCCAGGCGGAAGGGGCTTCTCAGGTAGCTGATCCTTCCTTTATGCCTAAGGTGGTTAGGCCCTCCTGCTGTTTAGGGCAGGCCAGGTTTGGTTTCAGGTGTTACCCCTAGTTCTTCAGGGTCTCATATGCTTAAGATGGCAGAAGATTTGATTACAATGATTAGGGTTCTATGCCCCTCCTGATAAGAGGCCTAGGGTGGAACCTGAGCTTGGGAGTTTTGAGCAGTGTTCGGATGCTTCTGAGTCTTGACTGAAGACTTGCAGGAGTATTCTTACTCTGATTCTGATGTGGATGATTCTACTCCTGCTTCTCCTCCTGAGGATTTTTCATTTTCAGAGACTCTTCATTCCATGAGGGAGCATTTTAAATGGGAAGGTCAGGATTTCTCTGATTCCAGGAAAAGGCTTAGGAATTTTGTTTCTACCCCAGCATAGGCCTTTAGCTATACCTCCTGTTCTAGATGTGGTGGAGGATGTTTTTGCAGAGGCTTCTCTGAACCCTGATTCTTTGCCTCCTGCTCCAGTTAAACCGATATTATAGGGTGCCTGAAGCTCATAAGTATCTTTTAAGAGTCCTAGGGCAGACCCAGAAACTCCTAAAGGTGTTAAGGCTTCTGTTGTTAAAAATCCTGTTCCTCCGGATAAAGAGGCAAGGGCTTTGGATAGATGGGGAAAGAAAGTGTATACTTCTTCCACTTTGGCCATGAGAGCTTTGAATTGTCAGTTTCACATGTTGAAATATCAAAATTATCTCCTTTCACAATTAAAGTCTAAGGTAGATGCTTGGAAGGTATTGAGTGTAAAGAGTTGCAGGATTTAGTTCATGTTTCTGAACAGGTGGGTAAGCATTCTTTGCAATGTGGTTTTGATGCTGTGCAGGCCTCTGGCTGCCACTGGTTCGGTTCTTCGCAGGCACGCCTGGCTGAGGGATCAGAATTTAGCTGAGCATGTGAAGACAAGGATTTTAGATGCTCCTTTATAGTGAAAGACAGGATTTTAGATGCTCCTTTACAATCTGATGTGTTGTTTGCCTGTGGAAGCAGTTCTAAAGAAAATGGAAGACAAGGCTAAGTCTATGCAGACTGTTAAAGATTTTTGCAGGTTCAGCCTCCAGTTTAGTAGAAATTGGCCTACCAAGGGGTGGACATATCCTGCTTATGATTCCCAGTCTAGGGGTAGGTCCAGAGCTCAAGGTTCTTTTAGGCCTAGAACAGGAGTTCACCTGCTCAGTCTTCTGGTGAGGGCAGGTCAGTCCTTAAACAGACCAATGACCTGCCTTCTTTTTTCAGCTCAGAATCTTCTCGTCTGGCAGCACCTTTGGAAGGAAGGTTGGCACTCTTCAAAGAAAACTGGAGTTTAATTACCCAAGACAGATGGGTATTGGATATCATTCACCACGGTTACAGGTTTTATTTCCATACCTTGCCTCCTTTCAAAGGCATGCCAGACATTCCTCCTCAACAAGGGAGGCAAGAGGCTCTCTCTTGTTGCTCCAAATAGGGGCTATTTTTCCTGGTTGTGTGCAGAAGGGGGCCTAGGATTTTAAAGAGGCTCACAGGCATTCTCTATTGCTCAAAATAGGGGCCATTTTCAGCGGTTCCTGTGCCAAGGGGCCTAGGATTTTATTCTCGCCTGTTCCTAGTACCAAAGGGGAACACGTGGAGAACAATTTTGGATCTGTCTATCCTCAACACTTATCTGGACATTCCCAAGTTCAAAATGTTGATGTTACAACAGCTTTTACCTATGCTGGGCAAAGATCACTGGATGGTAACTTTGGATCTCAAGGAAGCTTACCTTCATGTTCCTATCAGACTAATTTGCAGGAAGTATCAATTCTCATTATCAGTTCTCTGCATTGCCCTTTGGCTTATCTACTATCAGAGAGTATTCAAAAGGTTTCTGGCCAGTGATATAGCTTTTTCAGGCTAAAAGGAATACAAATCTATCCTTATTTGGACGACTGCCTGCTTCTGGCTCAAGGAAAGGGCGTGCTTCTTCAGCATTTGGAATATGTGATAGCAGTGCTAAGATGCCTAGGGTATTCTGTGAGCGAAATAAAGTCCAGTCTAGTACCCTCTCAAGACTTGTGCTTTTGAGACTGAATACAGCATCCCAGATGGCCGGACAAACAAAAGAATCTTTCTCTTTACTTCCATCAACTATCTCATCAGTCCGGGCTGACTGCAAGGACAGTCCTTCAAGCCTTAGGGTTCATGGCATCTTGTATTCTGGTGCTTCCCAATGCCAAACTGCATATGAGGAAGCTGCAATGGTATCTCAAAATGTATGGACACAGCACTGCCAGGATTTGGACACTGTCATTCAAATAATACCTTGCATTCAAAAGGAATTTTGTGGTGGGCTCAGGAATGTCACCTAAACAAGGGACTCTCTCTTGACCCGGCCCAGAGCGAGTCAGGTTCCAACGGCCAATGCCTCAGACACAGCCTGGGGAGCTCATCTGAATGGAAAGTGGATACAAGACAAGTGGCCTGCCAGACTGCAGCATCTACATATCAACATGAAGGAGATGTTAGCAGTCCAGTTTACTGGCTTTCAAGGATTTACTTCTTCCAGGGCAGGTGTTGATTCTAACAGACAACACAACTGTCATGTGGTACATCAACAAACAACATTCTTATCCTCTATGCAGGCAAGCAATGATTTAACTGAATCTTCAAGCAAGGTTTCTGCCAGAGCACAGAACTCCTTAGCAGATGTGTTAAGCAGGCAAATCATGGATCCCCATGAGTGAAACTGGATCTTCATGTATTTCAGACATTGACAGTACTAAACCACCAGCTGCCAAAGTTTTGGTTTTATCACACAGCCTGGAAAGTGGATGCTCTTTCTTTCAGTTGAAAAAATTCATGTGTATGCCTTTCCACCTCTGCCTGTCCTCCCAAAGTAAAGGTCAGACAGGACAAGCCAAGGATGATTTTAATAGCTCCAGATTCAGCACTGGTACCCATTGCTGAGGAGTCTGGTGAGAAGCCTCCATGGCCCTCCCTTTTGATTCCACACCTATTGTCTCAGAAGGAAGGGGCATCTACTCATGTCAAGCTTCACTCTCTTCATCTAACAGCCTGGCATATTCTGTTTTGAACCATAGCAGGTCTCAGCTTCCTCAACAAGTTCTGAATGTGATTATGAAATGGAAGAGATTTTTATTTTGTGTGTGCAGCAAAATTTGGATGTTTCTGAGCCAAAAAATTTTGTGTCTGCTCTTCAATATCTGACTTAGTGGACAAAGGGTTGGTTGTCTCTTCCATCAAGATTCATGCTGCAGCAATTTTCAGCTCACTATGATTGTGACCCACCATTGTTTTCTCATCCTTTGTTTAAGCAATTTCTTAGAGGGCAAAGAATAAAAGACCCCGCTCCTACTCCTGCTTGGGACCTCAATTTTGTGTTGGAGAAACTTACTCTACAACCTTCTGCTGAATTGAAATACTTGTCATGGAAGACTGCTTTTTGTTGGCCATTACTTCTGCAAGAAGGGTTTCTGAATTGCAGGCCCTTATGGCGGTTGAGCCTTTTGATTTTCATAATAAGGATAGGGTATCATACGTACTAATCCTTCCTTTATGCCTAAGGTGGTCTCTAGTGTGGCTTTAAACCAAACTGTTCATTTGCCCACTTTTATGCAGATCCCCAAAATAAGGGGAAAAGATTTTGCACACTTTAGATGTACACAGGCAGTTGCGTATATTATAGCAGCAGGACTAGATTTTAGGCAGTCTCAGCAGTTGTTTGTTTCTTTTGCTTTGAGTTCTCAGGGCAAGCCTGTGTCAAAACAAACTATTTCTAAGTGGATTGGGTTTTGCATTGCATTTTATTCCCATCATGGCAAGGAGATTCCAGCTGGGATTAGGCCTCATTCCACTAGGGCTACTGCCACTTCAACAGCATTGGATATTTTGGAGGCAGCTACTTGGAGTTCAGTGCATACTTTCTCTAAGCATTACCACCTTCCTCTCTCATGTTGACAGCTCCAGCTTATGATTTGCCAGCCTCCCTTACCTCTGCTTTGGGATTCTAAGGACTGCAGCAATGTGGGATGAAGAACATAGTACAGTTTTGTACCTACCATAAATGTAGATGTTGTAAATTGTATATATTGTATATATATTTGGTACAGGAGTGTTTGGTGTTTTTTAATCTTTTTAGGGTCTTCTGACATCTGGGGCAAGAAAACTGACTGAGGATATGCGACTGGGACAGCGGACTACCCAAGTGTTAGGACTGCAGCAATGTGGATCTTCGAACATCTACATTTATGGTAGGTACAAAACTGTACTTTTTGAAGAGTCTGTTCCGATGAGCCACCCAGGACTTTAGGTGCTAGGGATGCTGTCCCAACCAGCATGAATGAAGGCGAGATAGACAACTTAACATAAAGAAGTTATGTACCTACCATAACGTTCCATGTTGGTTGTCTTCTTCTCGCCTTCTTTCTTGCGTCCCACCCTCCATCCCCCTATCCTAGTGGACCGAGAAGAGTTCCTCTTGATTTTTCACTGGCTGAGTCTTCTCTGGCTATTCCTTTCTGACTAGCAGTCTCTCCAGTAGGATTTATGCATTCTAGGATAGGATTCCTTTCTTATGTCTGCAGTTAGTCTTACCAAATGAGATCTGGGTATTTAGCGCCAGGCATCATGGGATATATGGGGCCTCGAGCCAGTAAGCAGCTCTTGAGCTTTTGAAGATGGCTGAGTCAGAGCCGAGGGTCGGCTCCCATCCCAACCAGCAAGAAAGAAGGCGAGAAGAAGATGACTAACATGGAACGTTATGGTAGGTACATAACTTCTTTTTCCTCAAGTGGGGTCAGCCTTGCTGCGATCTCTTCGCATCGCCTTCCAACGTGAAGTGCAGCAAGTTTTTCGCTCTAATCCCCCCTTTAGGGGAAGACCCAGAGATGCTCTAGTCCATGGTTGGCCGCCCAGTCTCCTTTATGCGTATCCACCACTTCCGCTGATGAGAGTTTTTGCAGAAAGCTTGTCGGTTGGGGAGCAAGATTATCCTCATAGACCCATTCTGGCCTCGTCAAGTCTGGTTCCCTTGCCTACGGTCTCATCTCATAGCTCCTCTCTTGATCTTGGATCCCATTCCAGATCTGATCACTCATCCTTCGGGAATGGCCCCTCCAAACCTGGATGAGCTCAAGCTCTCAGTTTGGCTGATCCAGTTCCCTTAGTTGCCAGGACTCCCGGTATCTCTTCCCTAGTCAAGTCCATTCTGATGGTGGCACATAAACACTCTACCAGGAAGATTTACAATAGTAAATGGAAATGTTTTTCCATTTGGGCTTCATGTAAGAACTTGGATCCCTTTACCGCTCCTATTCCAGCAGTTCTAGAATTCTTCTCATATTTTTCAATAAGGGACCAGCTCATCTACTGTAAAGATTCAGCTGGCTGTTATTTCCCATTTCCATATTGGGGACAATGCTGGTTCCCTCGCTGCAACCAGAATTTGTAAGGCCTTTCTAAAAGGTACCTTTCTTTTGAGACCTTCTATTAGAAATTCATCCCCACAATGGGACCGCACTTTGGTTCTTCAGGCATTAGTCACGCCCCCGTTCTAACCTGCAACTTCCGTTGATCTGAAGCTTTTGTCATGGAAGACAGCCTTTTAGTGGCCATTAACTCAGCTAGGAGAGTGCTGGAGCTTCAGGCTCTTTGTATCAAACCTCCATACCTGGTATTTCACAAGGACAGGGTATCTCTCAGGACTTATCCTTCCTTTCTTCCCAAAGTTGCTTCTGAGACCAACATTAATCAGTCCATTAATTTGCAGGTGTTTTTCCCTAATTACCAAAACAAAGGGGAATATAAACTTCATTTACTGGACGTTCACAGACCGTTATGTTTTTATTTACACAGGACGGCTGTCTTTTGTAAATCTGACCAACTTTTTGTCTCCTTTGCAAAACCTTTTCTGGGGAAACCGGTTTCAAAAGTGACTCTTGCCAGGTGGATTTTGAGTTGTATCCTCTTAGCATATAGAGATCTGGCTTGCCTGAACTAATGGGAGTTCATGCTCATTCTACACGTTCTATGGCAACGTTTGCTGCATTCTGGTCTAGTTTCCCTGGATGACATTTGCTCAGCGGCTACCTGGGCGTCTTCTCTCACTTTTATTTCCCATTATAAACTAGATTTGGTGTCTAGATGAAGGGCTGCTTTTGGCTCTGCAGTGCTCTGGAATATTCTTCCTTGAGGGCCTCCCAAGATTTCAGGTAGCTGGGGACTCTGTCCCACAGGTTGCTGATCAAATGAAGTTAACTACTTCAGATAAAGAAGTTATGTACTCACCATAATGTTCCATCTGAGTAGGTAACTTCATTTGTCAGCAACCGTCCCTCCCTCCTTCCCCCTAACCTGGATAGTTATTTAGCTGAGCTCGAGGTGTGGATGCTCGAGCTTTGTTTTGTCTTGAGCCAGGTTTCTCAGGTTGTTAGTTTGTTTTTTTTGTGTGCAGGTGGCAAATGCGATCTGAGGATTGGAAGGAGGTTGCAGGGTAGTATGGGTAAGGGGGAGGAGCTTGGAGCTCGGATCTTTAGCTTGGTATGCTGCCGGCTCGGATTCGTGTCAGATCCGAAACCCACAGGTTGCTGACAAATGAAGTTACCTACTCAGATGGAATGTTATGGTGAGTACATAACTTCTTTTTCTGGCTGTCATGCAGTGTGTTGCATCCATATCCTCATAAGCCAAAACCACATTGTCACTGGTTGGGCCTGGAGCATCTTTGCAGGCCTCTGCTTATTATGAGTGTTTGTATTCAAGGAAGATTGCAGTGATCATTAGATTTTTGTTAAATCTGGTCCACATCAAATTCATCTTTAGGTCATAGTCCCATATCTGCAGCCTGAGACCTTGAAGCCTGATTACTCATTAAAGATTTGACCTAAGTCACTAGGCAAGAAACTGAAGAGGCTATTGGTCTGTTTGCCCTAGTCACAGCTGTCCTGGTCCTAGGCACAGTAATTCCGTCACTTCTCTGAATCTATTCAGACTGGCATAGAATTTCTTGAAATCCAAACAACCAGCACCTGAAAAATGTGCTTTCAGGGAATCCCACTGCTAAGAGGGAAGTTTTAGTTTTTCCCCCAGTTTTCTGTGACATGGGCAGAGCAAATGACTTGGCATATGTAAATTAGTTCTCCGCCAGCCTTTCTTCTTGATTCTGGTTCTAAAAATGCTGTGTTATCAGCTTCACCACCTGAGGATTTATCCTCTGGAGGTCGCTCTTCATAGGATGAAAAAAATCTTTCATCTGGGAGGGCAGACCCTTTGTAGGATGAAGGAATCCTTTAACAATGAGGCTAAGGAGTTCTTCCAAGTCCAGATTTGGTATTCTGGACCTCTCAGAACCTAAAGCCTTGGCCGTTTATATACAGTCTTACAAGTCTGTTCTTTTCATGAAATATCCCTTTTGCAAGATTTGCAGACCACTTTTATAGGATCCAAAAATCGGAAAAAATGGTAGTCCAGTGGCAGGTCCAGCAGTGTCTGGATTCCAGTAAGGACTGCATGTAATACTAAAATGATAGTGATAAGATGCTTGACCAATTTGGTAAGAGAATATAGAACTTCACTATCTTGGTTGGTAAGGTCGTTTACCTTTCATATAGTCAAATACAGGAGTATATAGGGTCATAGGAAGTTACTAGGCTATTGGCCTGAGGCCATTACAAGCCTAGCCAAGAATTTAGCCCATGTTCCTACAAGTCAGCACCCTATGCCACTGCCCCAGCAGGGACATAGGTGGAATTCCAGTGGTGCATTTTCTCTTCCCCATCAGGTTGTCCATTAAAAAGGAAAGTTGCTATTAAAAAGGTTTAATGAGGTACTCTTCTTTACATGGAGAGGGAGTCTATTCCACAAAAGGGGGCATTTCTGGACACAAAACCGTCCCCCCAACAAGTCCTATTGATGTCACAGACCAGGTTGAGGTCTTGTTTGCAGGTTACTCAAGTGGAGCTTGACTTGCGGCTATGCAGCAAGTCCCATCAGGGCGGGGTCATGAGATTGCTTTCTATGCCAGACAGAGATCACCTCTGAGGAATTTAAGTGACTGAGTAGAGGGACAGGGCTTTTAGCCTATCTGTGTAGGGCAGATGTTTGAGGCCCTGGATTCTCCATGTGAGGAGTCGGCGGTCTTTCCAGCTGCTGCATGTGCTTTGCGACGTACGTGCCGAAAGGGTCATTATATTCAATAATCAGTCTTTTAAGGGAAGAATGCAGGGATGTTTTGACCACATTATTCCAGGATGAGATACCCTTACTAATGTGGTGGGCCACGTAGAAAGCTTTCCATACAATGGAGGCAATATGGTGGTCAAAAGTCAGTTTGCTGTCAACCTGGATTCCCAAGTTCCTCACGACTGATTGCATGCCAAGTGCCTTATTATCAGTGTGATAATTTGTGGGGACGTGATTCTCCCCTAAAGGGATGATGCATTTTTTGGCATTCAGTTTGAGGCAATGTTTCTGGCACCAGTCATTTGTTTGAGTGAGACCCTCTTGCAGGATGTCCACATTACTAGGGGAATTGATGACGGAACCCAACTTGCAGTCATCTGCAAACTTGGTCAGCCATAGCCCATTAGATTTGGCCTGCACCTCAGAGAAGTATATCTCGAACAGCAGAGGCCCCAACTCCAACCCCTGGGGTACACCGCTTGTTATGGGTCTACTACTTGAGATGGCTTCCCCTGTTTTGACTGGGTGGGTTGCATCATTAAACCAGTTTGCTACCCATCTGATAGCATATGGATTGATGCCTAGTTGAGAGAGTATCTATTGTACCTGAGTGGGGACTAGTATCGAAGGCCTTGGCCAGGTCAAGGTCAGTGGTGTGCTCCAGCTTCTCCTCGTCTGTGGCCTTGGTGACTGTCTCAGAGAAGTTGACCAAATTTAACAGGCCTGCCCTCCCCTTGACAAAACCAGACTGTGTGGGATCATGTGTTTGGAGGTTGCTAATGTCCTTGTTAAAGAGGTCCATGATCTGCTCCATGGGCTTGCAGATCAGACTAGTTAGGCTGCTGGGTCTATCATTTTCTGGATCGGTGAACACTCAACCTTTGTACAGTGGGATGATAGTAGCTGTCCTCCACTTGGCTGGGATGAAGCAGGTACTCAAGCTTTGGTTGAATAGGGTGCCTAATAGTGCTGCAAGTTTCTGCCTGAGTTCATGTAGGATGCAGCCTGGGATGTTATCGGGTCCCATGAAGGCTGTATTTTTTTGTCTTTGAGATGGCAGTAACTACTTGCTGCCTAGAGTCCATAAGCAACTGAGAAAGAAGGCAGAAAGGTTTCAGAACAAGAGACTTAAGAAAGATGCTGAACTTAAGCAGTTTTAAGCTTATAGTATGGCTATGATGCATCATGCAGGACAGCGGCCTCAGGGTCTGTAGTGAGGAGACATGTCTAGCTGGGGTGCTAGCCTTTCCAGTGCATGCTGGAGCAGAGCTCCTTGATGCTTCGTTGGATAATGCCTCTTCTGTAGTGCCCCCTGTTGAAAAGATGTACAAAAAGCTGCAGGAGGAGGAAACTATTCTGTCAAAACCTTTCAGTCGTCGCCACACAGATGTATTAGGAATTATTTAGTTAAGGGTAGGCCCTTCTCTCAGAGCAAAATAAAGTCACAAAAATAAAGTGTAAATTCCATAAGAATTGGCAAATGGACTCCAGAGGTTTCCTGGGGGCTTCTGGCATAGGACGCCTACAGGAAGCAGCTGTGAGTTCTGCAACCCCCCCCCCCCTCCAAAAAAAAAAAAATTCTGTCATGATTTCCAGAGAAAATAAGCATGCGGTCGCATTTTGCAGACCAATAGAAAAATGTCAGTGATAGATGGATCTTACAAGTAATAAGGTCAGGCTACCTCCTTGAATTTTAAGAAGTCCAAGATTCCTAGGTGTTCCATCAGTCTACATGCAAAAAGGGCACTTGGTGCCCCAATAAGTGGACAGACTTCTGGTGCAGGGGTCCATAGAATTTATGCCAACAAAAGAGAAAGGAGCAGGATTTTATAGAATACTTTTCCTAGTCTCAGAAAAAGGGTCTTTGAGGCCCAACCTCAGTCTCGCTAAACAAATACCTCTTAGTTGTAAAGTTCAAAATGCTGACCTTACAAAAAGTGCTTCCATTGATTCTCTCAGGCACCTCAGTAGTTATCCTGAATCAGTCTACCTGCAAAACCCCATAGTAGACCATTCTTAAGATTTCAGATGAGGGAGGGTCTCGTTTACAATTTATTTTCTTGCTCTTTGGCTTGTCAGTTGCACCCATGTTTTTTTATGAAATGTGTAGCTATTGTGATCCCTTTTTGCAGGACAAAGGGTGTACACACATACTGATACTCAGATGACTGCGTGATTCATGTGTCTTCCTTACTGAAGATTCACAGGGCCATGCAGATGGCCATGGATGGTTTTCAGAGGCAGGTCTATTCCCTAAGCTTTCAGAAGTCCTAGCAAACGATAGCATGGATGTTTAACTCTCTACTAACTGTACTGGACTTTGAGGAGCAGAGGCCTTTTTTTCTGCTAGAAAAGATTCTGTTGTCTTTTCAGTTTTTTTGCAAGATTGATAGTCTGCACAGCATTTCATACAGAGCCAGGATGCTTCTCAAGCTGTTGGGTTACATGGCATCTTGCATTTTACTGGTTCCTCTGGCCAGGCTGCACATGAGAAAACTCAGATGGTACCTGAGGAACATGAAATACTGGCATATCCAGTCCAGTCCATACAGACAGGTGTTCCACTTCCCTTGCATAAGGAAAAAAATTGTACGGTGGACTGAATACTTAGCAGAATAAAGGAGTCCCACTCAAACTGCAGACTGGGTCTCAGGTGCTTAACACACTCCTCAGGTATCGCTTGTGAAGCCCATTCAGATGATCTGAAGGTCCTGGAAGGTTTTGGAGACTTATAAGTGTATGATCAGGAGGCATATAAACATAGAAGAAAGTATGGCACTGATCTTAGCCATTGCAGGCTACTGTCTGGTGAACAAACTTACAGTACTGCTATAATATTGTGATATGTAAATATTGTGGGTACACTCAGCAGCTGTGCCATTCAGGTGGTGTCCCATGACTAAAGGTGACCCCTCTCGCTATGTGCATTCCCAGACAAGACAGCATCCTGGCAGATAAAAATGGTCAGAGTTGGACCTCTTCAGATGAGTGCTATAAAGGGAATCCTTTTTGGGACTCGTCTACAAGTAGGATGATCCATAACTGGACTTCTCCAGAAAACAGGCAACTGAAGAAGTTTTGCACCAGGATCTTAAAGAAGGGGCTGTAACTGACAGACCCATTGGTTTTTTGGACAGGTCTATTTCTGTATGCTTTCTGTTCATGCCTAGAGTTTTGCAGATATTCAGAGAAATAAGACTAAGGATGATTTTAATACCCTTTTTAGCCCAGACAGTGCTGTAGTTCATGTTGTATTTATAGCTCTTGGGATTTCCTACCTTTCAGACTTTCACCTTCCCCCATAGTCCAACAGACACACTCCCTGCTGATGTGAGTAGTGCAAAGGGATGTCAGCTTGCAGAATATTCAGTTCTTTCTTGCCCTCATCCAGTACCACTGCAGATTTCATTACATCGGTGCCAAAGCCAGTAGATTTCAAATAATTACCCCTTTGGGGAACTCTTCTATAGCTTGCCGTAACAGTTAGCCATTTTTAAGTTATCAGAAAATAATTGATGTTCATCGTGTTTCACTGTTGCAGTTATTACTCTTGGATTATCCTGCTGGCAGGCTACCCTCAGTTGGCTAGAATTCCAAAGTCTAGGTCCGGCGTCGGTTGCTGTCGCCCCTTCCCTGACGTCAGTGCGCCAGGAGTATAAAAGATGCAGCCGATGCCATTTTCTTCAGTTTTTCTTGCCCCAGATGTCAGGTGCCCCCAAACTGGTAGGCTGAAAAATATGCCAATAAAAATGCATGCACAAAAATAACATTTCCTTCATCTACAAGCAAATACACCAAATAGGTTGTATAGGATAGAGAAGTGCAGGTAACCCAAGAGTAATGACTGCAACAGTGAATACACTCTAACATCTACATTTATGGTAGGTGCACAACTGTACTTTTGGAGTGTAGAACATTTTCCTGCATGGATTTCCACACCACTGTATTTCAGTCCAGAGCACGATGTGCCTAACTGTCCCCCGGTGTGTATTTTTCAGCTTCTAAAAAAATAAGTATATGGCTAAATCAGTAGAACAGTGTCTAGAGCAAGAGAGTGCATTATTGGCCCAGATGTGTTATGACATCCGCTGGTCCCTCCACTGACCTCACAAGAAAAAAGAATGGGAAGCGTCTGGAGGAAAGCCATGCTAAAAACCTAACAATGCTGTTTGCGTCTCAACTCCATCCCAGGCTTGAGATAGCTGAACATGAGACTGTTTTGCAGCACCTTCGGACAACATCCACCACTAAGGAGGCCTCTGGTAAGACAACTTGAGTGTCTGCCATGCCTACTGCAGCTTTGTCTTGAGCTGAAAAGAGTCATACATTGGGTCCAGTGTCACCATGCAGGCATCATCTTCTGACTCCAGGATTCTGGTTACTGAGTGGAGGGGAGGGTGTAATTCTCTGTATTTTCATCTGTGAGGAGGTGCCTGGGGAGTAGATCCAAGGTCATAGACACCCATTTGTGACTGGAACCGTTTTTGTCCAACATAACTCTCATACAGGTCCAGGCCACTGAAGACCATAGTCTGTTGTTGGTTGGTCCCAGCTGTAGCTGCATGGCACAAAGCCACATTCTTAGACCAGCTGATAAGCTAATGAATTTCGTGAGATGCAGGCAATTTACCTCAAAGACCCATGATGTAGGAATCTGTTTAAAGAAAGCAATCCTTCCCCATATGAGAATTTTAGGACACTAGATGAATTGGCATGTATTGATCAGGTTTACTATTGAAAATGCGAACGGCACTTCCCTTCTGCTACTCCTCCTGAGGATTTTTCTTTTGGCGAAACTTTGCATACCTTAAGGGAGCACTTTCACTGGGAGAGTCAGGATTTCTCAGAATCCAAAACGAGACTTGAGGATTTTCTTCTCCTTCCTCAGCATAGGCCTTTGGCTATACCTCCTGTTCTAGACATTGTTGATGATGTTTTCTCAGAATCCTGTATGACTCCTGATTCCCTGCCTCCGGCTCCTAATAAGCCAGACAGATAGTACAGGGTTCCTGACTCCCACAGATTCCTTTTTAAAAACCCTACTGCTGACCCTGAAACCATTTCTCAAGGTCCTAACAGAGTTAAGGCCTCTTCTGCTAAAAATCCTACCCCCTCTGATAGAGATTCCAGGGCGCTGGATAGATGGGGTAAGAAGGTTTACACATCTGCAACCTTGGCAATCAGGGCTTTAAACTGTCAATTTCATATGCTTAAATATCAACAGCATGTCATGGGTTTACTTAAACAGCAAATTATGTTTATTTCTGACTGTGAGGAAAATAGAGTTGCAGGACTTATTGCATTCAGCTGAACAAGTTGGAAAACATACTTTGCAATGTGGTTTTGATTCCTTGGAGGCCTCTTGCAGGGCTGCTGTAACTGGATTTGTTATAAGAAGGCATGTTTGGCTCAAAGAGCGAAGTCTGCCTGACCATGTTAAGGCAAAATTGGTATATGCTCCTTTACGACAGGACAGACTATTTGGCAATAAGGCTGAAGAAGTTTTGAAAAAGATGGAAGATGAAGCTAAATCTATGCAAACTGTGAAATATTTTCTACAAGTGCAGCCACTGGCCTACTAAGAACTGGTCCTTTCCAGTACCCACTAGAGCCGCTCAGGTCAAACCCAGGCATTCCAAAGGCTCCAGGTTTCAGTCGCAATGGACTTTTACAACAAAGCAATGGGGTGCCTCCACCTCCAAATCTGGAAGCAACAAGGCACCTTCCTATGGTAAACAGTCTCAATAACTTTCCACTGCAATCATCAAGCACGTATCTTTTGGCTGACCCTTTGGGGGAAAAACTGGCACTTCATGCACAAAACTGGCAACTGATTACCCAGGACAAATGGGTTTTAAATGTAGTATCCCAGGGATACAGATTTCATTTCCTCACGTTGCCAACCCCAGACGGATGGCCAGATCTGCCTCCAAATCAGTGGGCAGAGGCCCAGAAACAAGTTATGTCCCTCATGAATATGGGGGTTATTCAACCAGTACCAGAAAAGGAAAAGGGACAAGGTTTTTATTAAAGGCTTTTCCTGGTACTCAGAAAAGACAAAACATGGCATCCAATTCTGGACTTATCCACTCTAAATACTTTTCTGGACATTCCAAAATTCAAGATGCTGACTCAACAGTTACTGCCTATGCTAGGCAAGGATGCCTCGTTGGTGACTCTAGACTTAAGAGGCATACCTGCATATCCCAATCAGGGAATCTTGCAGAAGATACCTCCACTTCAAAGCAGGCTATTTGCATTACCAGTCTTCACAAGGTGCTTGGCACCAGCAAGTGCTTTTTGCAGGCAAAGAAATATTCAAATGTATCCATACCTGAACGATTGTCTAATTCAGGCAGAAAACAAGGACACTCTTCTAAAACATCTGGTGTTTGTAAAAAGGCTTCTAACTTGTCTAGGGTATACCTTAAACGAAAAGAAATCACAACAAATACCTTCTCAAATAATTACATTCTTGGGTGCAAGCTTGAATACAACTGCCCAGATGACTTGCCTTACGCCAGAAAAACAAATTCAGTTGATGACTTACTTCAAACAAGTGGCCACAAAAATCCAGCTATCTGTAAGACAAATTCTGCAGGCATTTGGGTTCATGGCCTGTTGCACTCTTCTAATTCCATATGCAAGACTGCATATGAGGAAGCTTCAGTGGTATCTAAAAAGCTTATGGAGTCAACATTGTCACAGCCTGGAAACAATGATTCCTATCATGCCTTGCCTGCAGCTAGAGTTCCTATGGTGGGCAGAGGCCTGCCACCAAACAAGGGACTGTCATTCATTCCACTCCCTACTGCCCAAACCCTGACTACAGATGCATCAGACTATGCTTGGGGAGGGGGGGGTGTGCATCTGGCAGGTAGATGCATTCAGTTCCAATGTAGCCCAAATCAAATGCACTTACATATCAATCAGAAAGAGATACTAGCTATACAGATTGCTCTGACAGCCTTCAAGGATTATCTTCGTCCAGGACAACTACTGATAGACAGCACCACAGTCATGCGGTACATAAACAAGCAGTTGGGTACACATTCCTACCCTTTTTGCAGACTAGCCATGGCATTGTGGAACACGGACCTGACTTATCAAATACATCTACAGACTCAATTCCTGCCAGGAAAGCAAAATTCTCTGGCAGACGAACTAAGCAGAAATCTTATGGACCCACATGAATGGAAACTGAATCCACAAATCTTCAGCATGTTGACACACAAATGGGGGAGCCCAGACATAAATCTTTTTGCCTCACCCCAAAACTATCAGTTGGACAAATTCTGCACAAGAATTCATCACAAAAAAGCTTGGAAGGTGGATGCACTATCCCTCAGCTGGAAAAACCTATCAGTCTATGCCTTTCCCCCTCTGCCTCTGCTCTCCAAGGTCTTACTAAAAGTCGGACAGGAAAAAACAAAAATGATTCTGATTGCTCCAGACTGGCCTCGCCAACACTGGTACCCGCTCCTGTGCAATATGTCGCACCTTTCTCCATGGTACCTGCCTCAGACACCTTACCTACTGTCTAAGCAGAACTATCAAATTCTGCCCACTCCACTCCAAACTTTGAATATTGCAGCATGGCTAATCAACTAATTTCACCAGTTTACATCTCTCAGCAAGCCTGTGATGGATGTCATTTTGGAGGCTAGAAGGCCTAGTACTAGAAAATCTTATGCTGACAAATGGAAAAGATTCTGTGCCTGGAACCAAGCACAAGGAATAAGCACAGCAATGCCCAATATTCCTCAGATTTTGCAATACTTAACTGAGATGTTTCACAAGGGCCTATCCTTTTCTTCCATAAAAATCCATGCCTCTGCCATTTCAGCTCATTACAACACAGAGCCTCCCCTCTTTTCTTATCCTCTGCTAAAGCAGTACCTCAGAGGGGCCAGAAATTTAAGACCTCCCAGGAGAGCACCAACTCCTGCATGGGACCTCAATTTTGTTTTGGAAAAACTCACTTTACCTCCCTTTGAGCCAGCTGCTACTGCGGACCTACAATTTCTCTCTTGGAAAACAGATTTTCTTTTAGCAGTCACTTCAGCTAAAAGGATTTCAGAATTGCAGGCTCTTATGGCAGTGGAGCCTTTCATTATTTTTTTACCTGGACAGGGTGGCCCTCAGGACCAATCCAGCCTTTATGCATAAAGTGGTATCTAGTGTGGCCCTTAATCAGACCATTCATTTGCCAACTTTCTTCCCAAATCCACAGAACAAGGGTGAGCGGATTCTGCATTCATTGCATGCACACAGACAGCTAAGATTCTATTTAAACAGGACAAAATCTGTAAGAAAATCCGAACAATTGCTGGTGGCATTTGCTGCAGGGGCAGAGGGAAAGGCTATTTCAAAGCAGACTATTTCAAAATGGATAAGCCATTGTATTTGTTTCTGCTATATGCACCACGGTAAACCAGTCCCCAAGGGGATCAGATCTCATTCCTCCAGGGCTGCATCTACTTCTGCAGACTTTCTCAGAGGGGTTCCTACCAGAGACATTCTAGAAGCTGCTACCTGGAGTTCATTTCATACGTTCACCAAACATTACCATTTACCCCTCTACTCTTAATCCAGAGCTGGCTTTGCCACTGCTGCCCTGCAGGGCCTTATAGCTGCTCTTAATGCTGTATAAACCCATCCTCCCAACCATAGCTTTAGGATTCTACCCAAATGTAATGACTGCAACAGTGAAACACGAAGAACTTAGTACAGTTGTGTACACTTACCAGAAATGTAGATGTTCGTGTGTATTCACTGTTGCAGTCCTGGTTACCCACCCTCCAGCCCCCTGTTTTTCTCTTGCTATACCTCTCCTTTCTTTTATTATGCTTAAAAGCCTTTTTGGATATTTGCTTTTGTTGGGAGGTATATTTTCTGTGTTTTAGATTTTATATATATATATATATATATCTCCCCATTTGGGGGCACCTGACATCTGGGGCAAGAAAAACTGATGTAATGGTGTCGGCTGCATGTTTTATACCCCTGACGACCTGATATCATGGAAGAAGGGACAGCAACCAACGCAGGACCCAAGACTTTGTTAATCAGGCCAACTGAGGGCAACCTGCCCGCAGAGTACCCAAATGTAATGACTGCAACAGTGAATACTCTCGAATATCTACATTTATGGTAAGTGTACACAACTGTACTTTCTTCGTGTTTCAATGTTGCAGTCATCACACTTGCGTTATCTGCCTGCAGGTAGCCCTCGGTTGGCCTGAATACCAGAGACTTAGTATTTGTGTCGGTTGCTGTCGCTCCAGGACTGACGTCAGGTCGACAGGAGTATAAAAACAGGCATCTGACGCCATTACATCAGTCTTTCTTACTGAGAAGCCCGAAGCAGAAGCAGTTCGCATGAGTGCCGGTCGGCTGCTACCTGAGTTTTCATTTTCGAATTGAAGCATCCTGAAGTCTTCTAAACCTAAGTACCCCGTTGGGGATACTTTTTTCTTGCTCTAACCGATGTCAGAAAAAGTTAATTGTCTTGCCTGTGGAAAGCAAATACCACACCGAGATTTCCATTCTTACTATGTCACCTGTTTAGGCCCAGACCACGACGTACCTTGCTGGCGGTTTTGTGCTTTGTTCAGCGCCCGAACTATTCGTCGTTGGTCCCTTATTGTCGCTAAATACTTTTGCGCTCTATCTCCGTATTTCAAAATGGCTTCGGTAAGCTATCTGACTACTGGTCTTATGGAAAAAAAAAGTAAGGATAAAGACGGACAAACTGCACAGGTCCAAAACTGCCAACAATGCTTCTGTTAAGCTAGTCGCCAGTTCGCCGGTACTCAGGCACTTTTGCAGCCCCTGATGCCCATTTCGGTGGATTTGCAGGCCACTACTGAGTCCCGTTCAGAGTCCGGTATGCCGTGAGACCCTTCTTTGACTATGGAACCTGCGGATGTTACGACGTTGGATGGGTCCAGAGCCACTGTGCATGCAAGGAAGTTCTTCGCATTATCGATACTAGACACAAACCAACGACTTCTTTTGCGTCTTCATTTCTGTCTAAAACTACAGAGTTTAAGGCCAAGAGTACAAGCTACGCCTAAAACACCAACCCAAACCCAAGCAACCTGCTTCCTTGCCACAATCTCAAATGCTTAAAATGACAGAAGACCTGATCATGCTGATTAGGGGAAGCCAGCCTTCCCCTGCTAAGAGAAAGAGACCTGTCCCCAGCAGCTTTAACTGACTGAGTCAGGCAACTCTGAGGTTTCTGAATATGAAGACATGCCTTTATCTGCTTATGAGGACTCTGATCCAGAGGAATCCATTCCCTCTGCTTCCCCTCCAGAGGATTTTTCTTTTGGTGAAACCCTGCATTCTTTAAGAGAGCATTTCCACTGGGAATGCCAGGATTATCCTCAGTCCAAAAAGAGACTCAGAGAATTTTTAGATTTGCCACAACGTAGACCTTTAGCTATTCCTCCTGTTGTGGATAATGTCTTTATGGAATCCAGTCTAACTCGTGATACTTAACCTCCCTGCTCCAAGGAAACCAGACGGGTACTACAGAGTCCCTGACTCCTCAAATTTATTTTCAAAAATCCTACTGCTGACCCAGAGGTCATTTCCCAAGGGCCTAAAGGTATAAAAGCCACTACAGCTAAGTATCCCACCCCATTGGACAGGGATTCCCAAACTTTAGACAGATGGGGTAAAAAAGTATACACCTCTCCAACTCTCATCATTAGGGCATTGAATTGTCAGTTTCACATGCTGAAATACCAGCAACATATTATGGAACTTATTAAGCAAAAAGTATCTACTGTTACAGACTGTGCAGAAAATAAGGAATTACAGGAGCTTATGCATTCTGCAAGCCAAGTCAGCAAGCCTATCTTACAGTGTGGGTTTGGTACCCTAGAAGCATCTTGCAGGGCAGCAGTCACTGGTTCTGTACTGAGAAGGCATGCCAGGCTTAAGGAACAGACCTTGCCAGACCATGTCAAATCAAAATTGCTAGACGCTCCTTTGAATAAGGACAATCTGTTTGGCACCAAAGCAAAAGAGGTTCTAAAAAAGATGGAAGAAAAAGCCAAGCCTATGCAGACAGTCAAATATTTCTTGCAAGTGCAGCCTCCAAGATTCAGTAGGCATTGCCCCTCGAAACATTGGTCCTTTCCAGCACCCTCAAGGCCATCTCAAACTAGACCAAGGGGTAAGAGACCCCCCCCCCAGATTGCATTCTCAGGGTATGCAGAGATCTAAGCAATGGAGTATCTCCACTTCTAAAACAGGGAGTGCTAAGCCACCCCCTTAAGGAAAGAATTCACAATGACTTCTCAACTCCACTCCTCACCTCTGCCCAAAACTTGCCCACCATGCAAAAAATTGGACTTCCATCACCAAAGACCGATGGGTCCTCAACTTTGTATCTCAGGGGTACATAATTTACTTCCACACACTGCCAGCCCCAAAGGGGGTACCCAGACCTTCCTCCAAACCAGTGGGCAGAGGCACAAAACCAAGTTCATTCCCTGCTCTCCATAAGGGCATTTAACCTGTCCCTGCAGAACAGATAGGTCAAGGGTTTTATTCCAGACTTTTCCTGGTACTTTTCCTAGTACCCAGAAAAGAGGGCACTTGGCCCTCAATCCTAGATCCTTCCATTCTAAACACCTTCCTGGTGGTACCAAAATTCAAAATGCTCACCCTTCAGCAGCTTCTTCCTATGCTGTTCAAAGATGCCTGGTTAGCCACCCTAGACCTAAAAGAAGCCTATCTGCCCATCCCTATCAGGGATTGTTATCTTGTTTGGCATCTACTTCTCTGAAGTACAGGTCAACACTAAGGGACTCTGGCTAACAAAGTTTGCAGATGACTGCAAACTGGGAGCCATTATTGAATCCCCAAATGATGTGGATACTCTACAAAAGGGCCTTACAGAAACAGATGCTTGGTGCCAGAGCCATGGGCTCAAGCTCAATGCCAAGAAATGTATTGTTATCCCCTTTGGGAAAAAACATGTATCCATGAATTACCATATAGGTGGCAGTACACTAAACACAGAAAGTGTGATAAGAGACTTAGGGACACAGGTGGACAGTGGTCTCACCTTCGATAACCACATCGCCACAACAGTCAGGAAATCCTTCTATGTAGCACACCTCATCACGAAGGGCTTTTCATCCAGAAAAAAGGAGGTCATTGTCCCACTGTACTCATCCCTCATTAGACCCATTATAGAATGCAACGCCCATTTGGTATGTACCTCTCAAGATATCTGCAACAAATGGAAAGGCCTCAGAAATACCTCACTAAAAGAATCACAGGCCTAAAGCAGATGCCCTACGCTGACCGCCTTAAAAAACTCCAGCTATACTCTGTCGCATATCGTCTACTCAGAGGCGATCTCTGCTTAACATACAAGGCCATGTCAAACCCAGAGCTGTTGGACATGCTACACTTAAATAAATCTCAATCCCACAGAGCTACACGCTCCAGGGATCTAAACCTTGTCATCACAATAAACAAAACATGCTGGAGGGATAGGTTCCTGACCCAGAGACTCCCAGACTCTGGAATAGATTGCCCATACATGTCAAGCAGAGTGCCTCTTTGGACCTCTTCAAGAGGAACCTTGACGATTGGATGGGAGAAAGAAATTCACCCCAGGGATCACGTCAGTCGCCCTGCTAGACAGGGGTCCAGGAAAGTAAATAATGTGGGAAGAAATAGCCAGGGAATTGTTATGGCTAGGCTTGTATAGGCCCTAGGGCTGATAGCCTAGTACCAACCTATGAACCTATGAACTTGCAAGAAATATTTACATTTCAGTGCAGGATCTATGCATAATCAGTTCTCTGCACTTCCCTTTGGCTTATCAACTGCTCCCAGAGTATTCACAAAATACTTGGCTCCAGCCATTGCAGACAGCGAAAGATTCAAATATACCCTTACTTGGACGATTGCCTGATTCAGGCACACAGTCAGGAAAAGCTGTTGCAGCACCTGGCATTTGTACAGAACCTTCTAACCTCCTTGGGGTTACACTATCAATGAAAAGAAATCAAAACTAGCCCCAGTCAAAAGATTGTATTTCTGGGAGCAAGCTTGGACACAGCATCCCCAGATGGCATTCCTTACTTCAGAAAAACAAGCCTGTCTAACAGGCTACTTCGCTCAAATGACCAGCAGAACCCAGCTATCTGCAAGGAAAATCCTAGACCCACACAAGTGGCAATTAGACCCCAGCACTTTCAGCCTTCTAACCCAGAAATGGGGAACCCCAGAGGTGGACCTTTTTGCCTCCCCCTATAATCACCAGCTCAGCAAATTCTGCACCAGGACACCTCACTGCAGGGCCTGGAAAGTGGATGCTGTAGCCGTCCATTTGGTAAACCTCTTAATCTATGCATTTTCCCTTCTGCCTAGTCTTAAAAGAATATTACTCAAGCTAAGACAGGACAGACCAAGGGCAGTCCTGATTGCCTCAGACTGGCCACACCTGCACTGGTACCCACTACTGCGCAGCCTGTCACCGGTGCCACCATGGCACCTACCCCAGATCCTAACCCTCCTCACTCAGCAGGAGGGACAGATCTTGCATCTGCAACTACAAACCGTGAGCCTTGCAGCTAGGCTTATTCCTTGACTTCTTCCCCAGTGACCAGCCTAAGCAAACAGGTGCTGGACGTCATTCTTGAAGCCAGAAGACCCAGTACAAGGAAATCATATGCTGATAAGTGGAAAAGGTATTATTCTTGAATTCAATCTAAAGGAGCGTACATAGCACTGCCCTCCTTACCTCTAATCCTGAATTGCGTAGCAGATCTACTCCACAGAGGTCTAGCTTCTCTTCCGTTAAGATCCATGCCTCTGCCACCTTGGCTCATTACAACACTGAGCCTCCTCTCTTCTCTCGCCCTCTCATTAAACTGTTCCTGAGAGGGGCCAACAAATTAAGGCCACCAAGGAGATCCTCCATCCCTGCTTGGGACCTTAACTTTGTACTGGAAAAACTCGCGCTACCCCCCTTTGAGCCTGCAGCGTCAGCAGAGTTAAAATTCCTCTCTTGGAAAGCAGCCTTGCTTCTGGCCATCACCTCAGCTAGGAGAGTGAGCTACAAGCACTTATGGCAGTGGAGCCCTTCATTATTTTTCATGCTGACAGGGTTTCCCACTGCATTAACCCTACTTTTATGCCTAAAGTGGTGTCCAGTGTAGCTCTCAACCAGTCTATCCATTTGCCAACCTTCTTCCCTAATCCTCGAAATAAAGGGAAAAGGATCCTGCACTCTTTAGACATGCACAGACAGCTCAGATTCTACCTTGATAGGACTAAACCTTTCAGAAAATCTGACCAGTTACTAGTCAGTTTTGCATCAGGGGTAGAGGGCAAGGCCATATCAAAACAGTTTCCATTTCTGTTACAAACACCATGGGAAACCAGCCCCTCGGGGTGAGAACGCATTCCACTTGGGCAACCTCAGCCTCTACAGCGTTCCCCGGGGGAGTCCCTACCAGGGACATTCTGGAAACTGCTACCTGGAGTTCTGTTCACACCTTCAACAAGCATTACCACCTGCCTATCTTTTCCAAATCCAGGGCAGGTTTTGCAACAGCAGTCCTGCAAAGGCATACTAGCCAGCCCCAGTATTTGACTGTCTCCACCCATTCTTCAGCTTTGGGAATCCACCCAAGTGTGATGACTGCAACAGTGAAACACGAAGAACATAGTACAGTTGTGTACACTTACCATAAATGTAGATGTTCAAATGTATTCACTGTTGCAGTCCTGGTTTCCCACCCTCCAGCCCCCTTGTCCCCCTCTCTCTTTTTCTCTATTTCTATTACTCGTCCCTTACAGGGCTGTTGGTTTTTACTTTTTACTGGTGGCGTTTTTTCCACCATAATTTAGCTCACTATTGGGGGCTCCTGACATTTGGGACAAGAAAAACTGATGTAATGGTGTCGGATGCATGTTTTTATACCCCTGACAACCTGACGTCAGTCCTGGAGTGACAGCAACCGATGCAGAAATACTAAGACTCTGGTATTCGGACTAACTGAGGGCTACCTGCAGGCAGATAACCCAAGTGTGATGACTGTAACAGTGATTACACTCTAACATCTGCATTTTTGGTAAGTGTACACAACTGTACTTTCCAATGGTTGCTCTTCCAGGAACTCCCTTCCCAAATGACAAGGAGAGCAGAG
The DNA here is from genome assembly GCF_019279795.1 of Protopterus annectens. Classification (NCBI taxonomy): domain Eukaryota; kingdom Metazoa; phylum Chordata; order Ceratodontiformes; family Protopteridae; genus Protopterus; species Protopterus annectens. The sequence goes on along the minus strand of NC_056747.1, from coordinate 669,463,482 downwards.
CTCTTGATGGCATTGGAAGAAAAGCATTTGATGTCCTATTCCTATGTTGCAGTATTCTAGGTGTGGGATTTCATGTCCTCAGGCAACTCTGACATCGGGTCCTATACAAAAGCTTCAGCTTGGCTGTTAGTGTGCGTGGGATGTCACACGTAGGGCCATAAACCAGTGGCCTTAAATGTGACATTTGCAAGCACAATCCGCAGAACCTTTCAGCCGCAGAAGACATTCGCATTGTAAGTTCGCTTCTGCACAGACGTTGCATCCTAAGATAAGCAACCCGTTGGGTTTCTAATTTTATTATTTTTAATGATTGTTCTTGCTAATGCTTGGTTGTTGTAGCCTTTAGCTGATGTATGGGAAAAAGGGAAAGTGCCAATGCATGTGCCAGATACCCCATAAAGACGCCCACAACAAGTGTTTTTTTTTTGCCTAGGCCGGGAAAACGATCACTTCTCCTGCGCTATTTGTCAATCGCTTGTACCCAAGACCTTTCACAGCCGTTTAGCCATGTTAAACCTCTACCTGGAGAACCAGCTCTTTAAGCGGTTAGCCCTTAGGATGGATCCTACATCGGAGGCTGCACCTGAACCCTCACTCAAGGTGGACAAGGTTCCAGGGCCGCCTTCTCCTGCCGCTCCACTTCCCCACGCATCGCTGGCTGCTGTTTAGGGGTTGAGGCGCGCTCAGAGGATACGTCGACTGCAGCATTGTCCTTAGTGGAAGTTATTTCACAGCTGACTGGCACGTCTGCGGAGCTTATGCAGACATACAGTTGATGGCAAGGAGAAACCAGTTTTGGTGGTACCTCCAGCAGAGATACAGACTTCAGATGTGTTACTGTCCAAACCTAATGCCAGGCCTCTGTCTTTCTCCCTGGCCAAAAAGAAGCAAAAAAACTAAACATACCTTCACCTTTTCAGAAGTCACACTGGATTGGCAGGCCTTCACCTCTTCTCTCATGCAGGCCTTTATGGCCCTCAGGCCTTCAGCTTCAGCCACCTCCACCCTGCCTCTTCTGAGCCCTAGGCCTGCCTCTGCTTCTTCCCTCCCATCCACGACCCCTGAAGTCAGAAGAACACAATTCTTTCTTATCCTCAGAAGAGTCCATGTCTTATGATGTTCATCGTGCGTACAGCTGCAGTAATCACAGATGGGTTCTCTGCCGTCAGGCGGGTCCTCGGTTGGCCGAATTCCAAAGTCTAGGTCCGGCGCCGGCTGTTGTCGCTCTCTTTCCTGACGTCAGTGGTATATAAGACACAGCCGATGCCATTTTCTTCAGTTTTTTTTGCCGCGCGGTGCCTGAAGCAGAAGCAGTTCGCAAGTGCCGGTCGGCCAGCTCCTGAATTTACAAAAAATTGGAAACCGAAGTCTTCTTTAAAGCTACGTATCCTGTTGGGGAAACTTTTCTTGCCTCAGACCGATGTCAGAAAAAGTTAATAATTGTATTTCTTGTGGGAAGCAAATACCGCATAAGGATTTCCATTCCCTCTGCATACCTTGTTTAGGCCCAGACCACGACGTCTCGGGCTGTCGCTTTTGCGCTACTTTGAATAAACGCACTATTAAGCGTCGGGCGGAGTTTGCCCAACACCTTTTTGGTAAAGCCTTTGATTATAAAATGTCGTTGGAGACTCCGACTACCTTTTTGTCCAAAAAACGCAAGGACAAGGACCGACATGCGAGGTCTGCGGTCTCCACCGACACCACGCCAAAACCGGTTACACATGGTCCGGTTCTCAGCGAGACGCCTATGCAGTCCCTGACTACCGACGACACTTCTTTGGCGGTGACTTCTGTAACAGAGACCGCAGGTACCTCGGCCCATACCCAGACTACAACCACCGAAGCCACTGTGAGCGTTGAGCCTCCTAATGTGGACAGGTCCACTTCCACCCATGGTGTCTTTAGACCCTCATCTTCCTTTTCCATTAAGGCCTTTACTAAGTCCAAATCAGCCAGGCATCTCAAGAGGCCTGTTGCACAGGGCCCATCTCCAGGCCCCATGCCTAAAAAGCAGATGCTTAAAATGGCTGAGGATTTAATTACTCTTATCAGGGGTTCCCAACCTCCTCCAGACAAGAGACCCAGAGTGGAGGAAGATTCTCCCTCTTCTGATCAGGGCTCCATTTTTTCAGAACATTCTGATGTAGAGGAACACTCTTACTCCCCTTTTGAAGACTCTGATGCAGAGCAGTCCATTCCTTCTGTATCTCCTCCAGATGATTTTTCTTTTGGGGAAACTTTGCACACCTTGAGGGAGCACTTCCATTGGGAAGGCCAAGACTTTTCTGATTCCAAGAAAAGACTTAGGGAATTTCTTTTGTTACTTCAACACAGACCTCTGGCGATACCTCCTGTCTTGGACATACTTGATGATGTTTATGCGGAGGCTTGCCTTAATCCGGATTCCCTGCCTCCTGCCCCAGTCAAGCCTGATAGGTACTAGAGTTCCTAACTCCCACCAATTCCTTTACAAAAGCCATAATGCTGACCCTGAAACCATTTCTCAAGGCCCCAAGGGAATGAAGGCCTCTACTGCTAAGAATCCACTACCTTCCGAAAGAGAGTCAAGATCCTTAGAAAGGTGGGGAAAAAAGGTATATACCTCGGCCACCCTAGCCATGAGGGCCTTAAATTGTCAGTTTCATATGCTTAAATATCAGCAGTTTCTGTTATCACAATTAAGAAATAAAATGTCTCAACCTGAACAACCAGATTTGAAGGAGTTGCAGGATATGATGCATAGTGCAGAACAAGTGAGTAAACACACCTTACAATGTGGCTATGATGCCCTAGAGGCCTCAAGTAGAGCTGCTGTTACAGGATCAGTCATTCGTAGACATGCCTGGCTTAGGGAACAAATCTTGCCTGATCATGTGAAAGCTAAACTACTAGATGCTCCTTTACAAAAGGATGTGCTATTTGGTACTAATGCTGAGGAGATACTACGGAAAATGGAAGAAAAAGCCAAATCTATGCAAACTGTCAAAGCTTTTCTACAGGTTCAACCACCACGTTTTAGCAGAAATTGGCCTACTAAAAACTGGTCCTTTCCAGCCACGGACAAGCCCCAAAGAGGTAGATACAGGCAAACAAGGGGCAGAGGACAATCACAAGGATCATATAGAGGCAGGCAATGGCAAACTCCAGCACCAAGAGGTGGCGAAGACTGTGCACAACAATACAGGAAACAAAGCCAATGACTTCCTCCTTTCCATGCCAAGCAAGTCTCAGCTGGCAGCATCTTTGGGAGGAAAGCTGGCATTATTTACAAGAAATTGGCATATTGTCACAACAGACAACTGGATCCTGGACGTTATAAACAGAGGCTACAGATTTCATTTTCACACTCTTCCAAAAATGAGAGGCATGCCAAACCTGCCACACAATCAAAGGGCAGAGGCACAACTACAAATTTCAAAGCTCATAGACATGAAAGCTATTCAAGAGGTACCTACTCACGAACAAGGTCAAGGTTTTTATTCCAGGCTATTTCTGGTACCAAGGAAAGGAACCGACTGGAGACCCATTTTGGACTTCTCCATCCTAAACACATTCTTACTGCACCAAAATTCAAGATGCTCACATTACAGCAGCTTCTTCCCATGCTGGGCAAGGAGTTTTGGCTGGTAACTTTGGACCTCAAGGAGGCATACCTGCATGTCCCAATCAGACAAAGCTGCAGAAGATACCTCAGATTTCTTGCAGGTTCAATTCACTATCAATTCTCTGCATTGCCCTTTGGCTTATCTACTGCCCAGAGTATTCACGAAATGCCTGGCATCAGTAATTGCCTACTGCAGACTTCAAGGGATACAAATTTACCCTTATTTGGACGACTGCCTGATCCAAGCGGACAGCAAGCACATACTTCTGGAACATCTGGCTTATGTAACACGGTTACTGAATTCCCTGGGATACACAGTCAACAAAGAGAAATCCAGGCTAACACCATCTCAGAAAATAACTTTCCTGGGTGCCAACTTGGACACAAACACCCAGATGGCCTATCTTGCGCCAGAAAAACAGGGGCAACTAACTCAGTACTTCAGAATACTAGCAAATTGTACCAGGCTTACTGCAAGGAAAATCCTGCAGGCTCTGGGCTTCATGGCATCTTGCATTCTTTTAATCCCATGTGCAAAGTTGCATATGAGGAAACTTCAATGGTACCTAAAAAACCTATGGTCTCAACACAGCCACAGTTTGGAAACAATACCAATAATTCCATGTTTGCAAAAGGAATTTCTATGGTGGGCCCGAGCATGTCAAACAAACGCAGGTCTCCCATTCTGCAAGCCTCAAGCATATCAAGTCATCACAACAGACACCTCAGATTACGCCTGGGGGGCGCACATGACAGACCGGTGCATTCAGGGCAAATGGTCCCAAAAGGAAAAGCACCTTCACATCAATCAGAAAGAAATGCTAGCAGTGATAAATGCAATTACAGCTTTCAAGGACCTCCTGCATCCAGGACAATTATTGATAAGAACAGACAACACCACAGTAATGTGGTACATAAACAAACAAGGAGGAACACATTCATACCCCCTGTGCAGACTAGCCATGACACTTTGGAACTTGGCTCTGGAATGGCAAATCGAACTTCAGGCACAGTACTTGCCAGGTTTGGAAAACACGCTGGCAGACAATCTAAGCAGAAATATGACAGATCCACACGAATGGAAGTTGCATCCTCAAGTGTTTACAAAGATAATCCAAGCGTGGGGGAGGCCAGACATAGATCTCTTCGCCTCCCACAGGAATCATCAATTGGAAAAGTTCTGTTCAAGGACCTTTCATCCAAAGGCCTGGAGAGTGGATGCCCTTTCATTCAGTTGGACAGCATGGACAGTTTATGCTTTCCCACCTCTGCCTCTTCTGCCCAAGGTACTCTTGAAAGCAAGAGCAGACAGACCGAAGATGATACTGATTGCTCCAGACTGGCCAAGACAACACTGGTACCCACTCCTGTGGAGCCTAACACATACTCCTCCCTGGTCCCTACCTCTAACTAATGCCTCTTCTGCTGACTCAGCACAGCTACAAATCTCTTCACAGACAGCTGAAAATACTCAATCTCGCTGCATGGAAAATTCCTGAACACCACAACAGACCCTACTCCCCAAAGAGGTGCAGGATGTCATTTTGGAGGCCAGAAGGCCATCAACTAGAAAGGCTTACTCCGCAAAATGGAAACAGTTTTGCTCTTGGAATGAGAAAAAAGGCCAGGACCCTAGAAAACTGAATTTGCCTCAGGTATTACAGTATCTAGCTGAGCTGCTGAACAGTGGACTTTCATTTTCCTCCATAAAGATCCATGCCTCAGCCATTTCTGCAGAATTCAACACTGATCCACCCTTATTCTCTCACCCACTCTTAAGACAGTTCCTCAGTGGGGCTAAGAATATAAGACCACCAAGGAAACAACCAAATGCCAGCCTGGGATCTTAATTACATTCTAGAAAAATTAACATTGCCTCCCTTTGAACAAGCTGCCTCAACAGATTTGCAATATTTGTCCTGGAAAACAGCCTTCCTTCTGGCCATTACCTCAGCTCGTAGGGTTTCAGAACTACAAGCCCTCATGGCTGTGCAGCCCTTTCTCATCTTCCATCAGGACAGGGTTTCCCTTCGAACCAACCTGTCATTTTATGCCTAAAGTGGTATCCAGGATAGCTTTAAATCAAGCCATACACTTACCTACCTTTTACCCCAATCCTCAAAACAAAGGGGAAAGGCTGCTGCACTCCTTAGACATCCATAGACAGCTACGTTATTATTTGGACAGAACAAAGCCTTTCAGGAAATCAGAACAACTTTTTGTGTCCTATGCTTTAGGAGCTCAAGGGAAGCCAGTTACCAAACAGACAATTTCAAAATGGATTGGCCACTGCATACGGTTTTGTTACTCCTATCATGGAAAATCTGTCCCTACAGGCATCAGATCCCACTCCACCAGGGCCACAGCTACCTCTACAGCCTTCCTCAGAGGAGTTCCTACCAAAGATATTTTGGAGGCAGCCACTTGGAGTTCTGTGCATACCTTCACAAAACACTACCACCTGCCTTTATATTCCAAAACTAGAGCAGGCTTTGCCACTGCTGTGTTGCAGGGCATTCTGGCTCATCCCAGTTCCACCTAGTGCCTACCACCCTGAGCGTAGCTTTGGGATTCTACCCATCTGTGATTACTGCAGCTGTATGCACGATGAACATAGTACAGTTTCATACCACCATAAATGTAGATGTTCGAGTGCTAATACAGCTGCAGTACAGTTTTCCCTCCCTCCTTCCCCTCTTGGTAAAGGCCTAGGGCCTAACCCCTCTTCATACAGCCTGATTGGGTTATCCTTCTATGGTATATTTGCTTGCAACTACTGATTTTTGATTATATTGCATTGAGTGTATATAAATATTATTTATGTATTGCCTTCCTTCTGGGGGCACCTGACATCTGGGGCAAGAAAGACTGAAGAAAATGGCGTCGGCTGTGTCTTGTATACCCCTGCCGCACTGACGTCAGGAAAGAGCGACAACAGCCGGCGCTGGACCTAGACTTTGGAATTCGGCCGACCGAGGACCCGCCTGACGGCAGAGAACCCATCTGTGATTACTGCAGCTGTATTAGCACTCGAACGTCTACATTTATGGTAGGTACAAAACTGTACTTTTCCCAGATTGACTCCTCCCAGGAATATTACTCTCTCGATGAGGAATCTGTGGAAGGGGTTTCTCCCCCCGAGGACATTACTTTTGATGAGACCTTCACCAAGATGGATTACTTTTGATGAGACCTTCACCAAGATGGATTACTTTACATAGGATACATCCCAAATGACAGACACCCAAAAAAAGGTACTTTGAGCTGCTCCAAGTGGAATCCCTCTCCCCTTCAGCAGTTCCTCCTGTTCTGCCTGCTTACTTGGATGCCTTCAATGCGGCTTCCAAAGCCCCTGATTCCCAGTCTCTGGCCCCTAAATGTCCTGTCCGTTTCTACAAAGTACCAGAGGACCACAAATTCCTGGTCAAACCACCTTTGGCAGACCCAGCTGTTATTGCCACCGCTGCAGATGAGCAATCTAAACTGCTGCCCTCTGCCTCCCTACTGCCCACTGTCAAAGACAAGGAAGTACATGGATAGGATGGGGAAAGAAGGTATACACTTCAACTTTGGCTTTCAGAGCCATAAATTATCAGATCCACACAACAAAGTATGCATTAGACTTGGTCTTTCAAGCCTCCTCCATGCTAGCATCCTTGCCTGACAATCCCCGTCAAGACAGACATCTCAGCCAAAATTTCCTTGGCACAACAGGTAGCCAGGCATTCCATCAGATGCACCTATGCTGCAGAAGCATCTGCCAGGTCTGCAGCATCTGCTTCAGCCCTCAAGAGGTACTCATGGCTAAGACTCCAGAACCTCCCTGAGGATTTCAGGTCTAAGATCTTTGATGCCTTTCTGGGCCACAATGTCCTATTCGGCAAATAATCAGCTGACCTTTTAAAAAAATCTACAAGAAAAAAAGCAAAGAACTCCAGGACATCAATCTGCTGGTGTCTCCCATACCAAAGTATTATAGGAACTACCCTGCGAAAGCCACCTTTGTAAGATGTACTCTGCAGCCGTCCTCTTCCATGTCCAGGAGAGGGGCCAGAAGACCTATAACTCCCGATCCTCTGCTCCACCACAGCAACCCAGACAGCCCTTTCAGGACAGAGGAGACCCCAGTAATGCATGACTGCCTTGCCCACCTCCCCCTCTCAGCCTGCCTTTCTTACTGTCTCCCCCTTTGGCAATCCATCACTTCAGACCAGTGGGTCTTAAACGTTATCCAAAAAGGGTACTTCCTATCCTGGAAAGAGAAGCCACCCAGAAGAAGCATCCCTTCCCTCCCCAAAAACCAGGCCCCTCTCATGCCTCAAGTTCTGGCAGATCTTCTACAGCTAGTCACCATAGAGCCTGTTCCTCCAGGACATGAAGGAAAAGGGTTTTACTCCCGTCTCTTCCTGGTCCCCAGAAAAGATGGCCCCAGGAGACCCATCTTAGATCTGTCCTTTCTAAACCTACACCTTCAGGTACCCTCCTTCAGAATGCTCTCTCCCCACCTTGCTGCCTCTCATACCAACCAAGACCTTCATGGGCCCCTTATACCTAAAGGAAGCCTACCTGCACATATAACCATCAAGAGTTCCCACAAACAAATTCCTGCATTTCTGTGGCCCTTCCTCATTTCCAATTTACTGCCTTGCCCTTTGGTTTATCCACGGCCCCCAGGGTCTTTACAAAGTGTCTAGCCCCAGCCATAGCCTTTTGCAGAACTCAAGGGATACAAATTTACCCTTATCTGGACAAAATTCTGATTCTGGCAGAGTCCAGGATGTTCTATTAAAGTATCTGCATTTCACCATGTCCCTTAAGCAGAACATAGGATTCGCAGTCAACTTCCCCAAATCCTCTCTTATCCCAGGCCAGGACAAGATTTTCCTTGGCTGCAGAATCAGAACAGACTTGAAGGCTTTTCTACCTCAGGACAAGGTTCTGTCATTAACTTCCCACTTCCAGGAAGCTCTGCTATCCCATGAGGTGACGGCAAGGCATTTTCTTTGTCTCTTGGATTTGATGGCAGCAACCATCCCCATGCTCCCTCTGGCAAGAATGTACATGCGCAAATTGCAGTGGTTCCTCAAGAACACCTGGTCCCAACATCTACATCCCCTAGAGCAGGCCATCCCCTTCCTTCCCTGTCTGAAAACAGAAATCAACTGGTGGACCCAGCAAGTGAAATTGAACCCAAGGCTCCCACTACAGCATGCACCTCAACCCAAGTTATGCATGCAGATGCCTCAGATTCAGGTTTGGGAGCAACTCTGGCCTTTTACACGATTCAGGAAAAATGGCATTCCTCTCTTCAGGCCAGACACATCAATATCAGGGAAATTACAGCAGTTTTCTTAGCTCTACAGACCTTCACCCCCCCTCTTTCTGGTTCCAGGGGTGCTCCAGATTGTCGCTGACAACACCATGGTGATGTGGTACCGTAACAGCAGGGAGGAACAAAGGCATATCAGCTGTGCAGTCTATCCCTGCTGATATGGGACTTGGCTTCCCGGCTCAACTTAGTCCTGCAGGCGGTCTACATCCTCTCACAGGACAACCATCAAGCAGATCTCTTAAGCAAGACCTCTTCGCCTCAACACAAATGGATGTTGAACAGGGAGGTCATCTTAGACATAGTCCACCAGTGGGGTGCTCCACAAATAGACCTGTTTGCCTCCTTCCAGAACAGGCAACTGCAGAACGTCATCTCAAAAACCCACTCCCCTCTAGCATGGAGAGTGGACACTTTCAACATCTCTTGTCAGGGGAAGTTCCTTTATGCCCCCCCTTCCCAGAAAATTCAGGACAAACCAAAAATCTTTAGTGACTCCCTACTGGCCAGGACAGCACTGGTTCCCCCCCACTTGACAAACTAGCCAAGGGCTATCACTTCAAGTTATCCTACAAGGTTGGAGCTACTGTTGCAAGACAAAGGAACTCCTACACCCACAGGTACAGATGTCTCTGACTGTATGGGTGATAAACTTTTGATTCCTTTCAGACACCACTATTCAGAGGATGTGCTTTCAGTCCTAAGGGAGGCAAGGAAACCTACCACCAGAAAATCTTACCTGGCTAAATGGGAAAGATTTGCAAAATAGTGTCTGCAAAAGGGAAGGGACCCCAGCTCTGCCGAGGTTCCCCTGGTTCTAAACTAATTGTGTCAATTGATAAAAAGTGACATTTCTTTAAAAGTGTATCTCTCGACCATATCAACCTGCCTGCCTCTGGAACCCCCCTTGCTGGCCAGGCTTGACGTAAAGCTTTTCCTTAAAAGGGTCTTGCACATGAGACCACCTAGGAAACCTATCCCTCTCCCTTGGGACCTTAACTTCATCTTAGAGAAATTAACCCAACATTCCTTTGAACCTGCTGGGCCTTCCTCCTTACAGTTGTGTACATGGAAGACTGTCCTGATGGCTATCACTTCAGCAAGAAGAGTGTCAGAACTGCATGGTGTAATGTCCTGTCCCCCCTACATCATCTTCTCCAAAGTTGGGGTCTCACTACACATCTCCTTATAAACCAAGGACAACTAGTCTCTGCAGTTTTCCTGGACATGTCAAAATCTTTTGACACCATTTTCCACCATCTTTGTTTGTATAACTTGAACACTAATCCAGGCCATCTTTTTTGGGGGAAGGTTCCTCTGCACCCTAGTGGCAGGAGTGTGCAGTTAGAACTTTTCTGATTGACGACTGCTGGAACGGGGCACAGTTTTTAGCTTTTTTACTGGTTAATTGGGTAATTTGTTTAAAACAGTTTGCTTGTTTTCTATTGTTATATAAAAAGAAATTGCACTTTATTAAGCTGCTTTTACTGTATTTGTGTTTCTTCATACTTTATTGCATTTATTATGTTGCATTTATTACTGCTTGTTAGTAGCCTGATTAAGTTGCAGCTATTATTCTAAGCCTTGGGTTAAAAGCACTTGGGCTTCAGACCAGTTGTTTTACATTAAGAAGGTTTGTGGTCTGCACTGTAGTGGCAGGACAGGTAGCTTACATCCTTACAAAGTTGGGTGTTGCCGATTGAAGGCTTAGTGTCTGTTATTCTAAGAGTGTATGAGTTCTGTTTTAAGCACTTGGGCTTCGGGTCAGTTATTTTACATTAAGAAGGTGTGGTCTGCACTCTTGTGGGAGGAGAGGGTAGATTCTGCCCTTTTGCGCTGGGAATTTCTGGTTAAAGGCTTATTGTGCTAGCTTATTTGAACTGTTTCTTTCTGAAATTGGTATGCCTTGATTGCTGTAGCATAGAATAAATTCAGACCTGCTGAATCTAGATTTGTTTGTATAACTTGAGCACTAATTAAGACCATCTTTTTTGAAGAAGGTTCCCCTGCAGCCTAGTGGCAGGAGTGTGCAGTTAGAACTTGTCTGATAGGAGACTGCTGGAACGAGGCTCAGTTTTTAGCTTTTTACTGGTTAATTTCTTTAAATCTGTTTGCTCATTTACTACTGATATATATATATATATATATATATATATATATATATATATATATATATATATATATATATATAAATACACTTTATGCATCGCCGCTTAGCTAGGATTAAACTATTCCTGACACCATAAAGTCTGCTTTTCAAATTTTCCCTTAGAAGAAGCCAGTATTTTAGTTTTAGCACTCAAATCTGTTTTTTGAGCTCAGCACTTGTTCAGAAACTCGTAAGCACTAAAGCTACAAATTACTACAGCACTCAACTTTCCTCCCTTGTTTAGAGGAAAATGTTTTTTAGTACTTAATAAATAAGCACATATCCAGGCATGTCTAAGGGTCAGCTCCCGGTATTTTCTCCTGTCTGCCTAATGAATCTGGGCATCTTGGGGCAATGCAACAAGTTGCCTCGTGCACAGACAACCCTCTCCTCCTACCACCCCACACTACAACATGTGAGAGATGCACTTTTATATAGCCAAACTGGGAGCAAAGCTCTCTTCACCCAAGACTGGACTAGACAGTCAAGAGGAGAAGGTAAATACTTGCACCACACCACACTCATCACATAGTCCCTCAAAACCTACACTACCAAAACACCTACACAGCAACACAAAACACACACCTACATTTGCGGAGGCTCTCAATAAAAGTCTGCTCAAGCAACAGAAACCTCCAAAGCAGAAACACATGCAGCCTCCACCCCCCAACACAACCCACATGACACATAGCTCACAAACTCAGTGTGCCACTCAACCACAGCCCATAAAGCATAACAATGTACCCAGCACTCTAGTCATAAGTGACTTTGTAGTCAGGCACACTGATGTTCTACTCACCAGGCTAAACAAGGAGAATGTTACTGTCAGCAGCTGCCTGTTGGGTGCCAGGATCGGTCACATAACACACACAGGTCATTCCACAGCAAGTACAAATATGACTCTGTCATTGTCCATGTTGGTGTGAATGACCTGAGACGTACCTCCCTGGACTACATGAAAAGAGACATGGAGGAGCTGTCCGATCTTGTAGCCCAGGCAGGTATGACCCTAGCCCTGAGTAGCACCCTGCCATCACCCAGAAAGATACACAGTACAAGGACAAAATGACTTCAACAATTGGCTAAGCTTCTGGTGTCATTCTAAGGGGATCCAGTATCTGTCTGCTTGGGATGACATGATCAACAGACCATGATGCTGTGCCAGAGATGGCCTGCACCTGTTGCCCTTGAGATTCCGGATACTGGTTAAGGTTCTTGCCACCCCTATAGTGCCTTTTTTATACTAGGTTCAAATGACAAACTCACCACTGTAACAGGTGCAAGCAAGCAAAATCTGAGGGTAATACTACTCAATGCTAGAAGTCTAAACCTCAAAATGCATTCACTCGAGGCACTCCTTAAAATAAACAACATCGACATCTGTGCCGTGACTGACACCTGGTTCTAAGCTCCAGAGATCACCTCTGCATTGCCAGGCTATAATTCATACCACACCTTTTGACCACCTAACCTGGACAAAACACTAAAGGCGGAGGTGTGTCCATATTCATTAAGGATATCCACACCTCCAGGCTAGTTGCTCAGCATAATGCAGCCAAGATTATCCAAGTGCAACTAACTCTGGGCAAGACCGCAATTCAAATTGTAACTTGCTACAGATCCCCCACCATGCCCCAGGATTCCCACTCCTCATTTCTTGATACACTGGAAAATATTAGGCTACAACCTAACACCCTAGTAATGGGCGATTTCAACTACCCCACCATTAACTGGGAAAACTACTCATGTACCAACTGTTGTGCTCAACGTTTTCTGGAATTCATAAATTCCAATGCCTTGGATCAACTTATCCACACCCCCACCAGGGGCAATACCCTAGACCTGGTCATAACCAACATGAGCGACCAGTGTTCCACACTGGAGGTAAATTCCTCGGCCAGATCTGACCATAAGCTTATTAGCCTAGACATCCACATCCCGTCCCCACCCCTATTAGGGAAACCACCGTAAAAACTTTCTCCAAAGCCAGTTTCACGCTTCTTAAGACAGAAGTGTCAAACTTCACAACACCCATGCAGACGGACAATAGAGGTATGACTGCTGAATCCTACACAAATGCACTTTATAAGCACTTACATGAGTGCATGGATCGTGCTATCCCTAACAGAACCAAGATGCTTTCCTCCAAAAAAAGGAAGCCAATCTGGTGGTCCCATGCCATAAACAAACTCTACAACAGAAGAAACAGTTAGAAAAAAAAAGAGTAAAATCCCATGACTGGAAGAACTCCCTGATCAGCCTCAGTAAGAAGCTGAGATCTCACATAAAATCCTCCAAAGCTAGTTATGAAAAAAAAATTGCCACTGATTCTAAAGACAACCACAAAGCATTGTATAGCTATGTCACGAATCTCAGTGGCAACACTAAGATCTGCTCTGAGTTACAGCACAATGGCACTAAATATACAGAAACAACTGATATTGACGACATCCTGGCAGATAGGTTCAGTGCTGACCTTACCCCCCCCCCTCTCACCCCCTAAAGGGCCCATTTCTATACTAGAAGAATGCAAAGTTCCTGTAATCACAGCTGCGCAGGTAAAAACCACACTATCCAAAGCCAAGAACACAGCATCCATGGGACCTGACAACATCCCAGGCTGCTTCTACAGAATGAACTGACATCCCACCTAAGCACTATATTCAATCAAAGCCTCACCTCAGGCTTTGTGCCCACTGAATGGCGCAGGACGGTTATCCCACTCCACAAAGGTTGGAGCCACCACAGATCCCCAGGAACTACCACCCCATTAGCCTAACGAGCCTGGTCTGCAAGACCATGGAATGTATCATCATGGAACTTGTAAACAGAGACATTGGTAATCTCCAAACTCTGAACCCCACCCAGTTTGGGTTTGTAAAAGGCAGATTCTTTCTCCTAAACCTGATTGACTTCTTTGAAGCAGTCACCAAAGCTGTAGACAAGGGTAAGGTGGTTCACACAGCCTATCTAGATCTCGCTAAGGCTTTTGACACCATCCCCCATTCTGGAATTATAGGTAAACTCACTAAACTAGGTATAAATTCCTGCCACAAGATGGGTTGCCAACTGGCTCACTGACACAGAACCCACACTATGAAAGCAGACTCCAAATCCGACTTCAGACCAGTGACAAGTGGAGTACTACAGGGTTCAGTCCTGGGTCCACGCCTGTTTGGTATCTACTTATCTGAAGTACAGGCTAACACAGAAGCTGTTTTTTGGCTAATGAAGTTCGCAGATGACTGCACACTAGGAGCCATAATTGAAACTCCTAAAGATGTGGACATCCTACAAAAGGGCCTCACTGAGACAGATGCCTGGTGTCAAAGCTGTGGCCTCAAGCTCAATGCCATAACGTGCATTGTCATCCCCTTTGGTAAAATCTCTGTACCCATTAGCTACCACATAGGTGGTGGTCTACTTAACACCGAAAGTGTGATGAGGCCTTGGGACACAGGTGGACAGTAGTCTCTCCTTTGCTAATCACATCGCAACAGTAGTCAGGAAATCCTTCTACATGGCAAACCTCATCACAAAAAGTTTCTCATCCAGGAAAATCATTGTTCCCCTCTACTCGTCATTCATTAGACCCATTATAGAGTACAATGTCCCTTTTGGTATGTACTTCACAAGACATCTATAACAACTGGAAAGGCCACAGAAATACCTCACAAAGAAGATTACTGGCCTCAAACAGATGCCCTACGCAGACAGTCTAAAAAAAACTCCAGCTTTACTCTGTCGCATATCACCTACTCAGAGGCGATTTCTGCCTAACATACAAAGTTATGTCAAACCCAGAACTGATGGACATGCTCCACTTAAAGAAATCCCAATCCCTCTGAGCTACACACTCTAGGGACCTAAACCTTGTCACCACAATAAACAGAACATGCTGGAGGGATATATTCCTGTCCCAGAGACTTCCCATACTCTGGAACAAGCTATCTATATCAAACAAAGCTCCTCATTAGCACTCTTTAAGAAAAATCTTTGATTGCATAGGAAATGGGAAATTCACCCCAGGGATCACCTTTGTGGCTCTGCTCGACAGGGGCACAGGAAAATAATTTTCTTGTGTGGCGAAAGCCAGGGTACCTTTTTGGCTGGGCTTGTGTAGGCCCTAGGGCCAATAGCCTAGTTACCTACCTATGAACTTTTACTTGACAAACTTGCTGTACTCTGTCTCATTTCAGCATCTTTGAAGTGGTTTCCAAGTTATCAAACTGCCAACAGACTACTAAATTCAAGAACAGTGTTTCCTCACTATTCCCAGTATTCACAGGTTGTACCCCCAAGGTTTAGTACTCGCCCCCTCTACTATTTATCATATTTGTTAACAACCTTATTACAACAACCCAGCTTGCCTCAATTGTACAATACGCAGATGATGCATCTCTTATCTGCTCAGCCCCCTCCCTACAGCAACTGCAAGAAAAGATGCAAAAAGCATTCCTGGAAATTGAAACTTTCCTATCAAACCACCAACTCATCCTCAACCCAAATAAGACCAAATTAATACTTTTCTCCAATAAAACTACCAAGCAGAGCTCCCCACTCCTCTGTATTCATTCTGCAAATGGCAGCAAAATTGATCCAACAAACCAGGCCAAGCACCTAGGTATTACAATAGATGCCAGTCTCAATTTCTGTATTCCTATTTCACTTACTATTAAGTGTACAGAAAACTCGGAGATCTCTACAGAGCCTAACCTTACCCAACATCCCAAGCCAGGCTAGCCACAGCTAGATCTCGGCTTCTCTCTACTCTTCTCTATTGCTCTAACATCCTCACCAACTTGCACAAGACTGATCTTCATAATCTAGAAACTTGCTATAACAAAATTGCTAAGTTTGCCACCAATCAACCACATAAAGCCCACCATTTTTCTGGTCTTTTACAACTCAGCTGGCTAGAACTCCCCAACCTGTTATCACTAAACCAACTTAGCCTCATCCATAAAATCATATACTACCCAAATAGCTGCCCTGCCATTTCTACCCTCCTCCAACTACAGGTAAACAGCAGATCCCTTAGATTTTGTGATGGACCTCTGCTCAAAATAACACAATCACATAACCACAGTGACTCCCTTTACTCATACAAAATAGCCAAGTCTTGGAATGCCCTACCCTTAAGCTTACAAAAACACTCCCTGCTGATCTTCCTTTCAAATAAAATTAAAAATATCTAAAAAGCAACTGGCTTTGCCATTGTAATACCTGTGGATAACCTCTCTTCTACTGTGTCCTCTATAACACCCATCTATTTTCTTTGTAGCTGGTTGTTTTCTATTTCTTCAGTGTTTATAGTTGATCATCGCTCATTGTTTCTTTTATTTGATTTACTTTCCGTGCTTCTTATTTTCTCTCTCTTACTCACTCTTAAAACTCTACATGTGTTTAAATCTCTTCATTAAGCATGCTGATTGTATTTGTCTCAATTTTTCACCCAGTTATCAAGATTTTCTGTGGTATACATGCTCAGTTTTGTTACTATGATATATTATTTCTCATTTAGTTTTTTTTTCCAGTTTTTGTAATGTAGTGTAAAATAATTTTATGAACATCTATGTAAGTCTATATTTGTTATCTGTTTGTGGAGTTTTTCTCCCCGGGTCTCTGCTGAAAATGGGCTACTAGCCCAGTCGGACACTACCCGGTAAACAAACGTAAATATATAAATAAAATAAATAAAATAAATAAAGCTTCTTTGCTTTACCTTTTCTTAGGTCTGGTCTACACAGTATAATCAATTTCTGTTGATGTTTTTATCTGGTCTGTTTTTTTTTCTTCCACAAACAGATTTCCCATCCTATAAATCATTCCATGTTTTTCAGGTCTGTACCGGACTTTAATTTACAACTTAAGTCTGTGTTCTTCCTTATCTAATAGCTACCTTCCACTAATGAGTGTGGTTACACAAAACTCTATAAACACCCTCCCCTTTGCTCAACATATCTATTTTTACGTGCTTCCCAAGCCATACCATGATTGTGTCTTATTCACTAATGTTCCCATTTATTACTATGACTGTTCAACCACGTTTTCTGGATTTCCACTAACTGTAAGACATCAAAATAAACTATTTTGATGTATTTTGCCGCCAATACATTACCTATGTGTCTTTATTGTTCACATTCAGACAGCAAATTTGGTATTCATTCACTGTCTTGTTTTAATCTTCAGTCTTTCCACTTTTTCCAACTCTTTTTGCATCGGATATTTTTTGCTATTTTTCCACTTGTTACCTTTTACATTTACTAACCTTCCATAATTATTTTTGATGGGAGTTCCATTAAAAAATGTTGATGCCCTCTCATTTTCTCCATGTGTATTTAACAACATTATAGTATTTCCTGTTTGTGCCTGTTATGTCACTCTAAGGTCCTTTGACATTTGCCACTTCCTCTCGTTTTCCATTAATTTTCCATTCCTTCTTCAGATTTAAAGTTTTATTGGAAATGTTCCTGCCTTCCATATAGCCTGTTGATTGGTTAGCTCAAAGCTTTATAATGTCCTTTCCCCATGTTGCTCACACGTACACATTTCACTCTGCATCAAATGTCTTTTTTCCATCAAGTTATATTGCACATTGTAAACTTCTGAAGTCCGATATCATCGCATTTTCCCAAAGGTTTAACTTGTTTGCTTTCATCTGAAATCCACAGACAAAAGCTTCTCATCTCCCATTTCACAATCCTCGAGTCTTGTTTTTTTCAGCAGTACTTTAAATTGAATATTTTTGAATTGCATAAATGGTATGTCTCTGTCTTCGATAGTCGTATTCAATTTTATATTCCTTCAATGGCATATGTTCTTTCTTCATTGCTGACTTTTTGTTTTTTTTTTCAGCCATCTCAGCATTTGAGTGCAGTGTCCCACAAATGATTACTTGCTCAAATGAATTAATGACTTTGTTCTTTGCATGAAAGCCTTGCAACACTGTCCCATGCAAACAAGTGGTCAGAAGAGTACCAGAAAGTTTGTAAACTCTTATCATTCATTGGTTATAATTGTCCTTGGCACATCATCTCTCTAAGTCCATGCATATTTCCATTTTGGCATGAATGCTTGTCTCACATATACTCTTCAGTTCTCTGTGTAACAATGGGACCCTTTTTCCACTGGCAACTTTTGTACCAGAAAACTATTCCTGTTGTGACTGCATCTGCCTTGGATAAAAGTAGTTTGATAAAATACTTCTCAAAAGCCTAACAATCCCTTCATTCAGTACATGTAGCTTATACTTGTACAAGTGCAACCAGTTTAAAAACGTGTTTGTGTGTGTGCATTTATGTATATGATTATATGACTAATGGTCAACATGTTATTTGGTTGACACATAAAACATCCACCAAAACATGTTGATCATTCACTACAGAAAATATTAACATTCAATACATTGAAAAAGGAAACCAGTTTCTTTTTCCGATGCACTTGTTAACCTGGCTACATTCAGCTCAAATTTGTCCGAGTAGTGGCAGTGTTACGGGAAAGTTTTTTTTTCTTAATTTAAGGTGTATGTTAGGATTGAGAACAGGGTCAAGATTAGGGTTAGCATGCATTACTAAGGTGAGCAGGGAGACTAAGGCATGCTAGCGCTAACTCTGTCCCTGCCCTGTCTGTACATAAGACTACTCTGAGACGCACCACAGGTGCACACAAACATACACAAACCTTTCTGTCACTAAATCAATCCCCTAACCTAATTAACGCACACAAGTTTGAGCACACAAAATCTAACACCTTACCTGATCCTCAACCCAATCCTAAAATTCACAAACCCCCAAGCCTAAGCATTTTGTTGACCATCCGGAAGAGACACAAAAATGCACACGTTCGAGTTAACGCCCTGTTCAATGTGTTTAAGAACTGATGTGCAGAACACGTGTAAGGTAGTGCTGCAGATACACACTTCCAAGGTTTTGTGAATATGATATGCGACTGAATTTTGTGCATTAGTGATAAGGACGCTGTCAATCAAGTTGCTGACAGCTCTTTGCTTTCATATTATAAAGTTTGCTAAAAAGTGCCAGCCTGTTAGAAAACTTTGAAGAACTGATGGATGTCTAGATCCTGCAGAGAGGGGGCTTGATGGGCATGGGGCATGTGATCAGTTACTGCAGGAAAAAATACAAATTATAGCCTCTGACCAGTCTCACCCCCACTTCAAAAAAGGAAAGAAAAATTAAGCAATGTTTATATCAAATGATCTTTTATACCGACACCATGTAGTTCTTTCACAAAGCTGAGTAATATGTCTAGTGCTACTCCACCTAACTAATGAAAAAGTACTTGAAACTGCAAAATACTTATAACTAAGTAAATGGGATATGTATTTGCTGCTTGGTTTGTTTTAATGGATATAATCGTCCATGAAGGGCAGAATGGCTTCGTATTAGTTCAGTTTTATATACTTGGCAAGAGTATAAAAGGAAACTAACTATTCCTTTTTCTCTAGGTCGTCACTCAAAAGGGGTAGCTAAAACAGTTACGAAGCAGAGAGTAGAGTCTCATTTTGATCTGGAGCTGAGGGCAGCAGTCATGCATGACATTCTGGACATGATGCCTGAAGGAATCAAACAGAACAAGGCTAGAACCATCCTGCAGCACCTGAGTGAGGCCTGGAGGTGCTGGAAGGCCAACATCCCTTGGAAGGTCAGTGCTGTGTCTCTGTAAGCAGGAAGTGAAATCCTGGGGGGGTCTCTATAAATGAGTATATCTACAGATGGGGGGTCTCTCTAAATGAGTATATCTGCAGATTTCCCCCAAGTGAAAGTATTACTTCTGTCTCTTGCTTAGAAGTTATTGTCATATTAAATGAATCCTTGTCCTTCATGTTGCTCTTTTGGCTTCACATCCATTTATTCTGTAGGAATAGTCATTCAGTGTGATTAATTTGCAGTTCTGCATATTTTGGTTGAATAATTGTTACAGCATTAGAGTAATTGTTACATGATTATACTTAGCTTTGAGCCTAATCTGTTTCCTTTGCAGAGGTATTTCAGTTTTATGTAGTCTGTTCTGTTTGACCTAAAATACCAGTATGCTCAGATACAAACTGGTGACCTGTTATTTTTTGGTACACTTGCACGGTTTCCTTTTTTTTTTTTACTTGTAAACATTACGTTTTAGCTATGCTTGACTAATGTTAGGAAGTGAATGTATATAAATGAATGGATTTCTGCAATATACTGGTCATCTGAGGAAGTCATAGTAATAGATGAAAACGCTCTGTATTTTATATATATTTCTAACAAAGGCGTTCATGTGTTTATGTGGTTTTTTGTGTTTTCGTGAAGGAATAAACATTATTCAGCCCTAATCGAGCGTAGTTGGCATATTTTCTGCGTGGCTACTGCACTTGGTGACTTACCTTTTTTACTTGTAAACATTACATTTTAGCTATGCTTGATTCATGTTAGGAAAGGCTGATGGGATGCTGCCATTCCCCTCTGTGTCTGCTTCAGTGCTACATTTAATCTTTAGAAAAAAGGGAGGGATGAATCCCTACCATTATTGTCAAAGAAAAAAGAAAATGCCCATGTGCTAAAGTTGGAATCCAGGACTGTTCTCCAGTAGGATTCCTAAATTCCTGGTGGTCTTAAGGGCACTTCTTATACTTGGCTTCTTGGTGGCTCCTCTCCAAAGATTGGGCTAAGTTGGATTAGGGCTTCCTCCATTTTCTTTTTAGCTTTCAGCCAAATGGAGAACAGCCCTTTGTGTTGGGATTCTCTCCTCTCAAGAGGAAGAGGGAGATCTCCCCTGAAGAAAATTAAACTTCTCTGATTCTGAAGATGAAGAAGAATGGGACGGTTTTTAATATTTTGAAGAGCCTTTGGCCTCTTATTTTCCAGCATAGTTCATGCCAGTCTCAGAAGGCCTTTAACTGAAGTGATACCAGGATTCCTAAGCTAATGTCTGTTCCTGCTGACCAGGAAAGCCATTTTAAATATTTGCAGCAGCATCTCCGGAGACTGATTCTCAACCCCCCCTGCCATCAAACCTGACAAGTTTTATAGGGTTCATGATCTTCACGAGTTAAAAACCTATTGCACATTTTGGTACATTGTCCCTAAAAACTGACAAGGAAAGTAGACTGAGTCCGAATATTCTCCTGTAGCAGGATAAGCAGACTGAAAGATACATTTGGGGGCAAAATACACAGCAGCAGCCCTGGCCTAAATGGCACTGAGTCTTCAAAGGTGTTCTGGTATAGATGGAAGTTTTTTGTTTTTGGATACAAAATGCAGTTTCTAACTAGTGGAGGCAATTTGTAACATGCTCATCCAAAGCTAAGTTTAACCAATATAGTGTTATGTATTTATTTATTTTTCTTTTTGGGGTAGAGAAGAGGGCTTGGAGGCTAATAATGATGCAGCTGCACCCTGCTGGAGGCTGAGTCCTGAGGACCCCAAACCTCCCTCTCTCCTCCTACTACCTTTTTTTTTTCTTTATTCCTATGGCCTTTCTACCTTTTACCTGCCTCCAGTAGTAAGGTCCTTGCTCAAAGGTTATTTTTGCTGTATTTGGGGCAAGCAGGGTGAGAAGTGACTGACTTATCCAAGATATTTAATTGGACATTTCTGAGAGAGTTTGGCATGCATGCAGGATGAAACCTTTCAGGCATCTTGTGGTCAGCCAAGCTCACACTGTTTTTACTTTTGGTCAAGCATGCCATAAAATGTGAGCAGGATGCTGTGGATGCAGCTTCCAGGGCTGCTATAGTCGTGTGTGTTCTTGTAAGACATTCTGGACTGACAACACGCATACTGTCTGGAGGATGCGAAGACTCAACATCCTAATTCCCTTTTTACACAAAGGAGTCATTTGGACCACCAGCTTGCATTGCATTTAAACGCGGGGGAGGAAAATTTAGCAGTGCAATTAGTCGCATATTTCATCCCAGAAGAGCCTTGTTAGCACAGGCCCTGGAATACTTGTCACACTTGTACAGAGAGAGATTGTCCTGCTTGTTCGATCAAGATACATGCTTCTCTCTCTCTCTCTGCCTGCCCATGGCTCTGCCTGCTTACTCACACCACCACTTGAAGCAGTTCTTTAAGGAATCTTGCATTTGAGACTCCCAGACAGCATCTTGTATTTGCTTGGGACCTATATTTTGTATTAGGAAGCACTCATCTTACCACCCTTTGAACCTGCCACTTTTGCTGACATAGAAAACCACACTGTTGCTAGCCCTGATCTCTGGAAACTGTTTCTGAATTACAAGTCCTGGTGTGCGAAGAGCTTTTCTTTCCATTTAGACAAAGTTTCCTTGGAACAAATCCTACATTTATGCCCAAGTTTGTAGCAGAAACTTAATCAGGCCCTTCACCCTACTAGTAATCTTCCCCGAATACCCAGAACAAAGGGGAAATCATGCATTCTATATACACAAGCAGTCTAGATTCTACATTCGTAGGGCAGAATTCCTTAGAGGGTGTTTCAACTCCTGGTGTCTTTCGCAGAGGACAAAGAAGAGAATCCTGTAGGGAGACAGACAAATCTCCACATGGATAGCCATTTGCTTCTCCTTTTACTTTTTCTCCCATGAAAAGTAAGTTACCAATACCATCGAAATCACACTACTAGGGCAGATGCAACAGCTACAGCCTTTTTGAAAGGGGCTTCAACTCTGTCCATCCTGGAAGCAGCTGCATGGTCCTCTGTCCACACCTTAATTAACAGTGCAACCTGGGTGCCTTTTCCAGGGCTTGCCTGGTCCCTCTGTCCATACCTTCATGAACATTACTTCCTGGGTGCCTTTTCCAGGACCAGAGCCAGTTTCTCCTTGCCCATCCTAAAGGCATTCTCTCCCCAGCACTGTCTGCCTGCTACTCACTCTTTCTCTAGCTTTGAAAGTGCTCTCAAGACTCGGTACTACAACAATCACTGCATTGAAAATTGTACACTTGTGTTAAGGGCTTACCATGATTAAAGATGTCCAGGAGATCACTGTTGCAGTACCCTATCCATCCTCCTGCCTGTCTAACCTAAGCCTTGCCAGGATTTGGGGTAGGTCCTATGTCTTGTTACTTCCTTTCTCCCCAAATCCAGGTTGACAGTTTGGTTGGTTGTGCTTCTCCTAGGGTGCAGATAAAACCTTGTCCAGGGGATAAGAAAGATCTGAACATGAGACAGATGGAAGACTCCTTTATAACTGGACATCATTATGTTAGAGCATCCTTTGGCTGGGGGGGGGGGGTGAAAATCTATAGTATTAGGGCTGACCACAAGCTTTCTGCAGGCAGGAAATTCTGAAGCACAGTACTGCAATAGTAATCTGCTTGAACACTTTATTAGGGTAAGTATGTTCCACAGTAGTACTTTCTCCCTACTTTACCATCTAGCCATGAGTAGTCCCCACAGGATGGACTTGCTGATCTATCATAAGATCTCTCTACTTTACCCAAATCTTAAGACACTCTGTCTCATAGTTTGGATTATAGGCTTGTAATTAATTGCAGGCATTTAGGCACGTATATTCTGAGGATGTGCTACAGGTAATAAAGGAGCCTAGGTGGCCTGAAATTAAAGACTAAGCTTTTCAAAATGGGAATTTTTTTATGTTGCAAAATAGGACTGGATCACTATCAAGCAGGGATACCTTGCAATCTCAACTGATTGCGTGATCTGTTTAATACTTTCTTCTGTTTACATCCAGTAAAATTTATTTATTAGACGTTTTGGTATACCTTCCTGTAGATCCACCTCTTCATTTTCTGAAGTTAACCAGTTCTTAGCAAGTGGTCTGCACACCAGTGCCCCCCCCCCCCCCAAAGGGGTTTTATTCTACAGATTTCTTAGGGGTAAGTACTTGTTCTTCCACAGTACAGTTGTGTAAAAACTTATAATAGTAGATGTTCGAGTAGATAACTGTTGTAGTGCAGTCTTTCTCCCTTCAGCACCTTCTTTTTCCCTTTATGATTGTGTGGGTC